>NC_090265.1:1165137030-1165222030 GCF_040414725.1 Anabrus simplex
CAGCGACGCAAGGCTATCCAAAACCAGCCACTGTTAAGCCCAAGCCTTCTCTATTTGACTCCTCACTTACAAGTGGCCGATGATAACTATAGACAGGAACGATAATCGTAGCCACGTCAGTTTAAAAATATAATGAAATCTACAAAAAAACCTATTAACTGATTTTATCTTTATAGTAGTGTTATTGATATTGTTTACCCCAGTTTGTCCTCATGAATTCAAACTTTATCTTCATCTTATAATCCTTTCTACTTTCAAAACCTCCACTGAAGTTTATTCGTCTACTAATGTCTCACTGATCGCCATCTTTCTGACAGAGCAAATTTTCAATGTTCACAATCACTTATTCACAAACTGTTCTTGTATTCACTTTAATGTCACTTGTATTTGTTAGGCTGTCATTTTTCACCTTGTCGTCGAAAACAGTGAAAACCAGTAACAGTATTAATATTAGCATTGATCTTATAGGTTTTCCGTCCCACTTACTACTTCGACAGTTTTTGGAGAAGTAAGAAAATCTACCGCACGAGGCTGATGTATTTGAGGACAATGAAATACCACTGGACAGGGCACGGTTGAACCCATCAACTAGGTGTTCATAAATCCAGCATTCTGCCATTTGAGCCACTCAGACCCACACTCGATCAATCAGGTCTGTGTTTACAAGACTCGACAAGAGGAGTGGCCGAGTTCCTCGAATGGTTAATTTAAGGGGAAAAAATCAGAATTAAGACATGACAGTGTGTTGTTATGCAAAAATTGTGACTATCTGATGTGGTAAAGACAATAGAAGTGTTCCAACATAAGTTTAATCTACAAAAAGTTAGTCACCCTACTGCGCACGCACAGATGGATCGTTAAGCCTGTACAGATGGCGCAGTGAACGAGTCCCGTGCTCAACCGCACGGGCACTGCCTCTACGTGAGCATAAGGCAGTAGCGATCAGTGAGACATCAAGCGGACAGTGTACGTCAGGATGGGTAGATGTAAGGATGCGATAGAGTGACAAAAGGGGCAATCGTGTTTGGCCCGGCCCATGGCCATACGGTGCGTGGAGTTGCTGGATTTGTTGGTGTTTCGCAGCGGAGTCTTCAACGTGTCTACAAGCAGTGGTGTACTACACGTGGCCACGAAACACGTCAGAATTGTGGTTGGAAGAAGATCCTGACTGAGAGGGATCGGAGACGCGTTTCACGGTTTATGATCAAAATCGCTTCCAAACCCGTAAGGAATTGCTGCAGTCAGTGAACGAAGGTCCATCTCAACCTGTTAGCGAGAAAACATTGCGCGGAAACTGCATGCAGTGAACATTTGTAGTCAGTCTCCTCGCAAGAGGCCATTTCTCACACAGGCACATAAAGCTGAGCGTCTTCAATGGGCTAGAAATCATCGAACGTAGACAGTAGCTGACTGGCGGAACGTAATGTGGTCTGACGAATCACTTTTTTTGCCTCTATTCCAATGACGCACGTTGTCGAGTGCGCCGAAGGCCAAATGAAGCATTTTATCCCGGATGTGTGCAAGGTCAGGTTCAAGCAGAAGGTGGGCCTGTAATATTTTGGGGGTGTTTTTCGCATCATGGATTGGGCCCACTCGCTGAGGTGACCAATAGCATGAACCATCATGTTTATTTAAACGTTCTGGATGATCAGGTGTTGCCTTTCAATCAACATCTGCATGATGAGTATGCTATTGATACCCCGAATTTTCAAGATAACAAAGCAAAGTTCATCGGGCTGGACGCACATGTGACTGGATTCATAACCACTCCCCCACCCTATTACATCTCGATTGGCCAGCAAAATCACCTGAGTTGAACCCTATTGAAAATCTGTGGGCAATGTTAGAACAACGGGTAAATCACCGACATAAGCATCCCCGCAGTTTGGTGGAATTGCGCATTCATATCCTCAGCGAAAGGTTTAACCTGGATGCGATGTACCTGTACAACCTTGTGCACTCACTTCCTAACAGAATCCAGGCGCTTATCAAGTACAGAGGTGGAGTAACGCGGTATTAATTGGTGCTTGTAATGATTTCTCCAAGGGTGACTAATTTTTTGTCTGGTGAACTTATCTGTCTGTTAAATCTTCAGGCTGGAGGCTGCTTGGATCCTCAAACAGCCACCAACAGGTACGCGGTATTAGGGAAACCGAAAAATGCGACCGCGGCGCTTTAATCAGATGTACAAAGAGGAGTGAGGTAATTGCTTGCCTCACTAGGCCATAAAAGTGCTATTGCAGCATGACCTGCCCTATGAGGAGCCTCCTTCATAACACCCATACGTTGTAGTTGTGCTCTGAACGTCATTACTCAGCCCACTCATATCTCAGCAGCTCAGTCATAAACGAGACTGAAAATTCAGTGGAAGAATTTCTTTCTTTTTGTGGGACTCTGTCAAGAGATAGATGCAAACATATTACATCTATTCAGAAATAACGCCAAGCAGGCAACTTTAATGAAGTAAGAATGATCAGAATATTTTGGGAAATTGGCTAATAGCATTGTTCTACACAAGAAAGCAAACAATAAATTGTTCGGAGTTTCAGATGTGTCGGTGAACGAGTTACAGAAGAGAATGAGTTCAATCAATCACAACTGATCTGCATTTCGGGCAGTCGCCCAGGTGGCAGATTGCCTGTCTGATGTTTTCCTAGCCTTTTCTTGAACGATTTCAAAGAAATTGGAAATGTATTAAACATCTCCCTACGTAAGTTATTCCAATCCCTAACGCCTCTTCCTATAAACGAATATTTGCCCCAATCTGTCCTCTTGAATTCCAACTTTATCTTCATATTGTGATCTTTTCGTACTTTTAAAGACACCACTCAAACAATCGGCTAGTAATGTCATTCTACGCCATCTCTCCACTGACAGCTCAGAACATAGTCGGGGAGCTCGTCTTCTTTCTCTCGAGTCTTCCCAGCCAAAACTTTGCAACATTTTCGTAACGCTACTTGGTCGGAAATCACCCAGAACAACTCAAGCTGCTTTTCTTTGGATTTTTTCCTGTTCTTGAATCAAATAATCCTGGTGAGGGTCCCATACACTGGAACTATACTCTAGTTGGGGTTTTATCAGAGACTTGTATGCCCTCTCCTATTCATCCTTACTACAACCCCTAAACACCCTCATAACCATGTGCATAGATCTGTACCCTTTATTTACAATCCAATTTATGTAATTACCCCAATAAAGATCTTTCTTATATTAATACCTAGGTACTTACAGTGATCCCCATAAGGAAATTTTACCCCATCAACGCAGTAATTGAAACTGAGAGAACTTTTCCTATTTATGAAACTCACAACCTGATTTTTAACCCGGTTTATCAACATACCATTGCCTGTTATCCATCTCACATCATTATCGAGGTCATTTCGAAGTTGCTCACAATCTTTTAACTTATTTATTACTCTATACAAAAAAAAACATCATCCGCAAAAAGTCTTACCTCTGATTCCACTTCTTTACTTATAGGCCTCTCATATATATAAGAATACATAAAAGTCCAATAATACTGCCTTGTGGAATTCCCCTCTTAATTACGAGCATTACAGGGTCAGATAAAGCTTTGCCTACACTAGTTCTCTGAGTTCCGTTTTCTAAAAATATAGCAACCCATTCAGTCACTCTTTTGTCTAGTCCAATTGTACTCATTTTTGCTAATATTCTCCCATGATCAACCGAATCAAATGCCTTATATAGGTCAATCACGACACAGTCAATTTGACCTCCTGAATTCAGGATATCTGCTATATCTTGCTGGAATACTACAAGTTGAGCTTCAGTGGAATAAACTTTCCTAAACCCAAATTGCCTTCTATCAAACCAGTAATTAATTTCGCAAACATGTCTTATATTATAAGAAATAATGCTTTCCCAAAGCTTACATGAAAAGCTTGTCAAAATTATTGGCCTATAATTTTCAGCTTTTTGTCTGTCACCCTTTCCTTTATACACAGTGGCTACTTATAGCAACTATCCATTAATTTGATACAGCTCCTTCATACAAACAATAATCAAGTAAGTACTTCAGATATGGTACTATAAGCCAACCCATTTTCTTTAGTATATCCCCAGAAATCTTATAAATTCCATTATTATTCCTTATCTGAATAGTCAGTGTAGTGGCCTTCGGTTCAGATGGCCTCAGGTTCGATTCCGGGCCAGACCCTAGGATTTTAACCACTTTTGATTGATTCCCCTTGCTCGGGGGCTCGTCTAAGTACACATCTTCATATACATACAGCACTCACATTACCAACCATTATAGGAGCACTCAATAGGGAATACATCCACACCGAGCGAATTGGCGTGTGCTTAGATTCGCGTAGCTGTACACTTGCATTCTGAAGGTAGTGGGTTCGAATCTTACCGTCGGCAGGCCTGAAAAGGGATTTCCGTTGTTTATCATTTTCACACTGGGCTATCCCTAATTAAGGCTACGGTTCCCACCTTCGCAGTCCTAGCCTTACAAAGGCTTAAAACAAGTTCTTTATAATAGGAAACATAAAAGTATGATCTACGATTTCGCGTATCTCTGAATTTTTGATCGCAAATAGGGATACCTTTGTAAATAGCACGTGGCATTTTCAACATGTTTTACTTGAGAATAAAGACGTAGTTAAATTCATAAAATAGCTGTAAAGTTTAGCAGTAATATTAAAGTATATCGAGAGAATGAGTGAAGAATGAAAGCCCGGTTTATGTTGTATGGAGCGGTAGACCTAGATCACCCTTAAAGAGGTCGACGATCTTCGTTTTTTAAGACAAAATGGAGTGACATAATTTTGTCCACAGTAATTCCTCCACTTGAATGCAGTATTTTTCATCTGTCTTTTGGTACAGACCGGAGTAAAATGCAGCATTCACAGACGTCTGTCTGTGTGATAGTATGGACGCTGCTAAGGTATGTGTGGTTCTGAATAATGACATTCAGCGCACGACTAGTGTGCCCGAATGCTATAAACGGTGTCGTGCTGGAGTAACACTTTCTGGATCAACGAGTTAAGACACGCTCTCTCTCTGGCCTAGTACGCCTTATTATAGCATCATAATAGAATTTTGATACTTCCGTATATAAATTACCTTCGGTCCTGCTATTTGAGGATCCAACCAGCCTCCACACTGATGACTTAACAGACAGTCTTAAAATCTACTGTCAGACAGAATAGTAGCCTTCATAGCCTGAGTTCCACCACGTGAAAGAAAATATTAGATAAGTGAAAAAAATGAAATGTCGTATGGCTTTTAGTGCCGGGATATCCCAGGACGGGCTCGGCTCGCCAGGTGCAGGTCTTTCTATTTGACTCCCGTAGGTAACCTGCGCGTCGTGATGAGGATGAAATGATGATGAAGACAACACATACGCCCAGCCCCCGTGCCATTGGAATTAACCAATTAAGGTTAAAATCCCCGACCCAGCCGGGAATCGAACCCGGGACCCTCTGAACCGAAGGCCAGTACGCTGACCTTTCAGCCAACGAGTCGAACTTATTACATAAATAAAATAAATTAAGTAAATAAGTCTGTATATTGCACTGCTCAGTTTGGAATACGGGAAAAACATCAAAGCTATAGCATTTGCTGACGACCTCATAATTGCAGTCAGGGCTGAAACTGAAATTGAAGCAGAAAATATTGTGACTATGGAATTACGGAAAGTTACTAAGTGGTCAGCAGACAACAAAACCCGTTTCAATGAAAGTAAGTCAAAAGTTATGTTAATTTCAAGAAGAAAAGCAAAGAAGACAATTGACATCTTTATGAATTGGAAATGTCTTGAACATGTAGACAAGATGGAATATCTAGGAATAACTATAGACTCTCCCTTCAAGTTCAATGACCACATCAATAAAGTCAGTGAAAAATGTATTAAATTAATAAATGCATTATCAAAATTGGCAAGAATAAGATGGGGTCTAAAACACCAGGCTTTGGAAATAATATATAAAGGAGCAATATTACCAATGCTGCTATATGCTGCACCGATCTGGATAGAATCCCTGGAAAAGAAATGCAATCTGATTAAATACGTGAGAGTGCAAAGACTTATTCTATCGAGAATAGCAAGATCGTACCGCACTGTATCTCATGAGGCACTGTGCATCATCACAGGAATTACTCCAATAGATATCAAGGCTAGAGAGGTTGTTACTCTATACAATATCAAATCAGGCAAAATAACTATGAATTATGTCATTGATCACCCAGAAAATCCTTTTAGATAGCTCCACCCAACCACGTTTCCTGGTACCGAAGACCCAAGAATAAAATTAAATGAATATATCCCATGGAAAATTTACACAGATGGAAGCAAAAGTGAAGAAGGAGTGGGAACTGGCATAGCTATATACAGATCTCATGAATTAATAGATCAATTGAAATTTAAATTGCAAGACAATTGTTCGAATAATCAGGCGGGGCAAATAGCCATATTAAAATCTCTGGAATTCTTAGTAACTACTAGGACAGAGGATGGCGAAGATAAGAAAGCAATTATTTACACAGATAGTAAGATAGCAATTGACTCCATTGCAGACTTCAGAAATCATAACCAACTGATTGAGAATATAAGAAAGACTACAGCTGTTCTAAAAAGAAATATAGGTGTTGAAGGCAATGAACTGGCTGATAAAATTGCAAAGGAGGCTGAAAAATAAAGTGAAATGTGTTTCGACAGAATACCCATCTCTACGTTAAAGAAAAATCTCAGAGAAGAATCAATTCATGAATGGCAGCAAAAATGGGAACAAACATCAAAAGGCACACTTACAAAGGAATTCTTTCCAACAGTAGCAGACAGATTAAAATCCAAAATCAACTTAACACCAAATATGACTACAATACTGACTGGACATGGAAATATTGCTTCGTACTTACACAGACATGAAATGATTCGTAACTCCGAGTGTTCCTGTAACAGCAGCCCTCAGACAATAGATCACATAATTTTCGAGTGCAGTAAAGTGAAAAATATTAGGCAATTCTTAATAAATAGTGTTAATAGAGATGAAAATTGGCCAATGAAGAAGTCTGTGCTATTAAAAAACTATTTAAAGGAATTTTCCAAATTTGTTAATACTCTGGACTTTCAAGCTCTCAGGAAAAAGGAAGACTGATATTGATTGATATTGATAATATTAACAGTCATCTAGAAATTTAATTATTCAAATGTAATTTATGTTTGTGCATTTGTAAGGAAATGTATTGTAAGTGCATGTAGTACTACTAATGTAGTGGAGCATGCAGAGAGCATGTACAGTAAATAATAATAATAATAATAATAATAATAATAATAATAATAATAATAATAATAATAATAATAATAATTGTTACCGTGTTTTTGCGGTAGTTATGCGTGAAAGAAGGTGCGGGTGTGAACGGGTCTCAAGCTACGAAATTATAGTGCAAGTAAAATTAACAAGGTTATATTTTCTTTTCCAAATAACGAAATAACAATCATGGCAGGTACAGAGTAGCAAGGCAATAAAAATACAATTACAATATTTACAGGATTTGGGCTTCGAGCCCCAGCCTCACACTTCTTGAGCAATTAGCCCAGTTTTACCCCAAAACACAAGTTTCAACAGAGAGGCAGAAAACCCCATTCATGCCTAGGAGCACTTGCTCCAAAATACACAGAAAGGCCTCCTTGAGGCGCGCAGAAAACAAAATTTTCGGGTTTATAGCAACTTGTTCTCAAAATTCAGGCCTGTCAAAGGCCACACCTAATTCCACCTTCAAGCTGTCCTCCAAGGACATATACACAGGGGTAAAATACCCAACCTACTGAGGTCTATTAAATGAGAAGAAGGTTAATTACATGACCTCTAAAATAACAATTAGAGAGGAGGCGATCTACACTCCTAATGCATTTGTTTTTAAAACCTAATCTGGCTCTAGGCCACTAATACAAGGGCTAATCCCATACTACAGAGGTGACTTAAGAAGGACACAATTTACATTACGTTAAAGAAGAATAGGTAGAGAGAAAAAATAAGTTCACCTCAAAACAATATGAGTGGGAGCTCGAGAGGGTTAAGCACTCTCTATCCCAATATGTAGTTTAAAAGATAGAATAGATACAAGTTTCTTTACATTTTAAGGAAGGTTACATAATGGAAAAACTTCGGACCCGCCCCGAGAGTTAAACTGCTGAGCTAGCAAGAAAAGAAGTAATTAGTCGGCCATTACCTGGTTGTTGACTGTCGCCGAAGAAAGAGGCGCTTCCCGCCCCCTGCTATGTACTTTACACACTGAAAGATGGAACAGAAGTGGCCCGGAGACCCTAAAATCAGCAGTTTATATCCTCTCGCGGAAGGTTCGAGGCGTTAGGGGAATGAGAACACCCTCCCACAAAAACTTTTATTGGGTAGGATACAGCAACATATTCAAGTTGGGGGAAGATACATCCAATTGGTCAGAAATTAATTAAAGAAATTCGGGATTGGCTAAATACAAAACAAGGGGAAAGAGAGGGGTATACAGCCAACTTAAACAATAACAGAAAGAAATTTAACAAGAAACAAACTTTTGAAATAAAAATTTCTCCAAAAAAACAGTTCTTTCACTCCGCACTAGGGTGCACTATTGTTGATCTTCAGTAGTGTCCTCTAGAAGAGAAAGTTCACACTTCTTACTACAAGCAAAACAAAAATACGTCGAAAATGACACAGTTCAAAAACTCCAAATTTTCCACGTAGTGACATCTTCTGAGAAACTTGAAAATTAATACCGTCAATAAAGTTCAGACTTCCTCCAGCAGAGGAGTTTCAATTGGCGCACATTTTAAATTATCGGCGTGGAGGTGTACCGCCCGGTACAATAATAATAATAATAATAATAATAATAATAATAATGTTCTAATGTTCTGTACCGTCGTCAAAATGTGCGGACCGCGCTGGAAACGGTCATGGCCGGGTTAATGACTACGATTGCAGACCGGCTGCGGGTTCAGTACCGCCAAGGCACCCAAGACGACCACGCCGAATCTCCTCAAGGATTTGATCCATATTAAAAATGCTTGTAGGGAAAGATGGCAAAGATTTAGGGACCCAACTGACGGGCGGAATACCTGGACCTAGCCCAGGAAGTACGAAATCGATTGCTGGAAAGAAAGATTGAAAAATGGGAGGAACTTTGCCGTCAGATCGCGAATTTTGGCGGATTATATATAAAACTTCCAGCATTCAATAATAAATTTCAGTATAATACCGTAACGAAGCTCGGGTATCTTGATAGTGATTGAATAAAAGCTGATTTATATCCAATTTTAATGCATATAAAGGTTTCTAAGAAAGTATGTAGTTTGTTTTTGTTAGGTTAATAGTTAATCGGTTGGAATTAAGCCATGTTTCAAGTCATAAATTATCCTGCTGCATATTTTGTTCAAGTTCATGATGGCTAGAGCCTGCATAGAGAATAATAATGTCATCAGCAAAAATGGATAATCTTCCATTTAACCTAAGGTGACCAATATCATTAGTGAAGATTAGAAACAATAAAGGCCGCACCACAGAGCTCTGGCTAATTGAGACCACCTTTACATTACTCTCATTATTATTACACGTTACAAACTACTCCCTATTAGAGAGGTAATCAACAAACCAATCCAGTGCAGTACCTCTAATTCCTGTTACTTATAATTTATTTAATCGAATTTTATGATCAACTGTGTCAAAAGCCTTTTTTAAGATCTATAAATAAACCAGCTGCTAACATACATAAGTCTAAGGCTTGTTATAGTTTAATAATCATATCCTCAATAGCATTATTGGTACTCGAGTGAGATAAGAAACCATACTGAAGTTGATAAAAATATTTATTATTGAACAAAATCTAATAATCTTCTTTTAACAACTTGTTCTAAAATATTAGATAACGGAGGTAATACCGAGATTGGTCTGTAATTATTAACATTAAATTTATCTATGCCTTTATAGACTGATGTAACTCTGGCGATTTTAAGTTGTTGATTGCGGGGTTTCCTTTGGCTAAAGAAACCAATTCCAGAACGACAAACTCTGCTGCATTACCAGTATATGAAATCTAGTAAACGTTCTTGCTTTTTTTAAAGCCTGGTGGTCATTTCTTTTCTAATTTCTTCGTCCTTTTGCTAAGAACTCTCTTATCGTATTCGTGCCCTCGCCACTGTTGCTGGGCCTCGTGGATAATATGTCGCCACATCCGTCCATCAAATATTACACACTCCCAGATGTCGGTGTCATTCCGGCATCGCTCTTTGATTGCGTTGTCTATCCTGCAATTGAGAATAGATCACTTATTTTGGAAGACGACGTAGCTAGCCTATCGAAGTTTGATAATGACCTCAATGCTAGTGATAATCGTAGCGGAAAGTACGCTAAATCTAAAGTGCTGATCTTAGACAATCGGGATAAAGGTCAGGAAGAAGGAAAAGATTATCCTGATTTTCAAAGTAATTTCTGTTTACACTCCGGAGTCGGTTTTTCCCTTGGACTCAGCGAAGGATCCCACCTCTAATTCTTCAAGGGCAGTGTCCAGGAACGTAAGACTTTGGGTCGGGGTATACAACTGGGGAAGGGGACCAGTACTTCGCCCAGGTGGCCTCACCTGCTATGCTGAACAGGGGCCTTGTGGGGGATGGGAAGATTGGAAGGGATAGACAAGGAAGAGCGAAGGAAGCGCCCGTGGTCTTAAGTTAGGTACCATTGCCTGGAGAAGAATTGTGAAACGATGGCAAACCACTTCGAGAATGGCTGAGGTGGGAATCGAACCCACCTCTACTCAGTTGACCTCCCGAGGCTTGAATGGACCCTGTTCTAGCCCTCGTACCACTTTTCAAATTTCCTGGCAGAGCCGAGAATGGAACCCGGGCCTCCGGAGGTGGCGGCTAATTCCGCTAACCACTATAACACAAAGGTGGACATATGGCATTGTAAAAGTCAATATTTCTCAGAGTATCCACGAATCTTACTTTCAGTTTAATACTGCTGCTCTTGCAAAGTTATACGGTATGTGTACTTAGCCTTCCAAATGTGGGTTATGATGCTGGATTGGAAACCAAGATTTTTAAAAAAAAATATGTTACTATCCCACATTTCATTCATGACTAATGTATAAATGGTAAAATATACATTTTTCAATAATATTCTAACCTGTTTAAAGCAGTTTGTAACAGCTGACCATGTGGTTACTGACATTGGCAACATCATTCTGCAGTTACGTGCTTGCCTGCTCGTCTGTCATTTTACAACGTTAGAAAATGAAGTTGTCCGCCTCTGTGGTGTTAGTGTGATTCAAAGAAAACTGTGTCAGTAGTTAAACGTATCAGGAAAGTAAGTTATCTTTGCTAACTTAGGGATTCGAAAATAACTACCAGTTTAATAACTGGTGGGCATGCTGATTTCAAAATGAAATGAAATGGCGTAAGGCTTTTAGTGCCGGGAATGTCTGAGGACAAGTTCGGCTCCCCAGATGCAGGCCTTTTTTGATTTGACTCCCGTAGGCGACCTGCGCGTCATGATGAGGATGAAATGATGATGAAGACGACACATACAACCAACCCCCGTGCCGGCGAAATTAACCAATTAAGGTTAAAATTCCCGACTCTGCCGGGAATCGAACCCGGGACCCCTGTGGCCAAAGGCCAGCACGCTAACCATTTAGCCATGGAGATTTCAACATATAAAGTGATAACAGAGAATACAGGTCCCGTGTAGCAGTGTGGGAAGTGTGTGATGGTAGGGCTCATATTTCGATGAATGTCTCATAATTTTCTTTTTTTCTTTTTTTGCTATTTGCTTTCCGTCGCACCGACACATATGTCTTATGGCGACGATGGGACAGGAAAGGCCTAGGAATGGGAAGGAAACGGCCGTGGCCTTAGTTAAGGTACAGCCCCAGCATTTGCCTGCTGTGAAAATGGGAAACCACGGAAAACCATCTTCAGGGCTGCCGACAGTGCAATTCGAACCCACTATCTCCAGGATGCGAGCTCACAGCTGCGCGCCCCTAACCGCACGGCCAACTCGCCCGGTCTCATACTTTTATTCTGGTCTCTTTTTATAAACGTAAGTTTGTGAACACGATGACGTAATATGTATTGGCCACATAAATACGTATTTTACTGTAGGCTTACTTTATCATTAAGTCACTTTTGACCAAAAAATACCGGGCGAGTTGGCGTGCGGTTAGGGGCGCGCAGCTGTACAAAATGGCGAACGAAAGTGATGATGATGATGATGATGATGATGCTTGTTGTTTAAAGGGGCCTAACATCTAGGTCATTGGCCCCCGCTAACAAAAGTAATACCTTCGATACGTTCTTCTGGCGATATACTTTCCTTTCCTTCATAGGTGCGTTCTTCCGTTGTAAATTGTCTTTTAATTGGAATAACAAGTAATCGAATGTATCTATGCTCACTCTAAAATAATTATGAAACTTGTCATCGCACATTCTCAAAAAAATGATACAGTAAGTGAAACTGACTTTCGCTCCTCTTTTCTATAATGTGATGAAACCAATAAATTATATTTCGATGACGAAATCCGTTTCGGTACTGTGTACATTTTACGGGTGAAAAGTGGCTGGAAAGATTGTGGCCGGTGCGAACTTCAAACAACCACAAAGAACCACTTAATTGTGGTTGAGAGTGGTCGATCGTAGCCACAGCTGAACCACTCAAGAACCACCGTTTTGTGGTTGAGAAGTGGTACGTATGAAGGCAGCCTAAGGCGAAGTTGTCGGCATACTCCAAACTGAGGAATGAAGAGTACGGTATATGAAGTCTGCTAAGCAATTTTTGAACAGTGACAATCCACAGCGTGTTTCCAGTCATTCGACAGGTTCAGGGATGGAATTAATGAGGCCTCCATCTAGCGGCGAAGATAGGAATCGTGGCGGCTGCCGAAGCCTGTCGCACTCCACTGGGGCAACGATTAATGACTGATAGATGAAATTAAATTATATTGGAGAGTGTTACTGGAATGAAAGATGACAGGGGAAACAGGAGTACCCTGAGAGAAACCTACCTTGCCACCGCTTTGTCTAGCACAAATCTCACAAGGAGTGACAGGGATTTGAACCACGGAACCGAGCGGTGAGGGGCCGGCGCGCTGCCGCCTGAACCACGGAGGCTCTTGTTTCCTTTTTTTTCTTTTTTTTAGAACGGTACTGTATTTAGTACCGTCTGCTTCACACGTCCAAATTTTGATCATGGTTTAGTATTTTTTGAGTGCAAATGCATATTTAACGAATTGTTATAGAAATCTGAACACTAGATTAAGGGATTGCTTAAGCAGAGACCACTTCTGCTGTGGCAACATTGTTCGGCAGGCTCATTGAGTTGTGTGTTCTCTAGTAGTGAACAAAGAACTATCAGAAGTGAAACTACCATTGTTATGAGTAAGTGGAGGGAGATGTTTTCAATTCACCCCACACTAGGGATAAAAGGTGATTGTGTGCAGTGACTTCTGCTTGGCTCACATTCAATGCAAGGCTGATGATGTAATGTAGCGAAAGTGTGCCCGTCTCTTTTACTTTCTTCATCTGCTGTTAGTCACGATGTTTCTTCCGGGGATCGAAGTGTGACATTCTTCCCCCAAATCTTTACGCACATCACTGCCGTAACGTAACCCGGGCACTGCAGGAATGTTGCCACTGCAGCAAAGAGAAAACGTGCCCACTGCAAGCAACCCGTTTGAAGATAAAAAGAAAAGAAAGGAGCAAGTTGAGCTATGTTGCAGAAAAGAAAAAGAGGGGAAAAAAAGAAGAGCAGAGCGCGATCGCCGCAGGGGCACCGGAACACTTCCTGGTGGTCAATTGGCACACTACTTGCGATAAACAACTGAAAATACATCTCCTTTTACTTTCATCCTAGCAGCCCGGTTCGGAAGTGACTACATCTACCTTCCTACTCGGTGTGCATCTTCCTTTCTTCCACTAATTTATGTTAACATGTGCATATATTACTGCTGGGACTTGGGGGGATCGGATTAATGACTGTGCTGTGCCATTTACTAACCACAAAGATCACTATAAGACATGCAAACGCACTGTTTTACATTGATTTTACTGTGTCTTGTTTCTTAAAATTGAAGTTATTAGAACAAAGCTTATCGAAAAAAGGTAATTTATTGGGAATTGTAATTTTCTTAAATAAATTATTCCTGTGTATTTAATTTCCACTCATAATAATAATAATAATAATAATAATAATAATAATAATAATAATAATAATAATAATAATGTCTGTCGGCCTCTGTGGTGTAGTGGTTAATGTGATTAGCTGCCACCCCCGGAGGCCTGGGTTCGATTGCCGGCTCTGCCACGAAATTTGAAAAGTGGTACGAGGGCTGGAACAGGGTCCACTCAGCCTAGGGAGGTCAAATGAGTAGAGATGGGTTCGATTCCCACCTCGGCCATCCTAGAAGTGGTTTTCCGTGTGATTTCCCACTTCTCCTCCAGGCAAATGCCGGGATGGTACCTAATAAAAGGCGACGGCCGCTTCCTTCCCTCTTCCTTGTCTATCCCTTCTAATCTTCCCATCCCCCCACAAGATCCCTAATCAGCATAGCAGGTTAGGCCACCTGGGCGAGGTACTGGTCATTATCCCCAGTTGTATCCCCCGACCCAACGTCTCACGCTCCAGGACACTGCCCTTGAGACGGTAGAGGTGGGATCCTTCGCTGAGTCCGAGGGAGAAACCAACCCTGGAGAGTAAACAGATTATTATTATTATTATTATTATTATTATTATTATTATTATTATTAATAATCATTTATTGCTGTTATTATTAAAATAAAGTGACTAAAGAAAATAGCTAACATATACAGCAAAAATTGATTGTTTTTGATAAAGGGATTGAAATCATTGGTGTAGCTACATACTCACGTGTATTAAACGCTTTTCCATTCTTCTTCTCCTTCTTAATTTGTTGTTTTTTTATTAAATTAAATACCTGGTTTTATCTAGTGGTGTAGGAAATCGGTCGAAAAGTTTAAAAACTTAACTGAATTATTAAGATTTTCTATTTACAAGTTGCTTTACGTCGCACCGACACAGATAGGTTTTATGGCGACGATTGGACAGGAAAGGGCTAAAAGTGGGAAAGAAGCCGGCCGTAGCCTTAATTAAGGTACAGCCCCAGCATTTGCCTGGTGTGAAAATGGGAAACCACGGTAAGCCATCTTCAGGGCTGCCGACTTTCTCCCGAATACTGGATACTGATGAATTAAATACGTTACATTCGTATTTTCCCTCACTCTTCAAAACATCACACGAATCCCCTTTCCAAAATTCCGTAACAATTGTTTGATATTTTACTT
Source organism: Anabrus simplex (assembly GCF_040414725.1). Classification (NCBI taxonomy): domain Eukaryota; kingdom Metazoa; phylum Arthropoda; class Insecta; order Orthoptera; family Tettigoniidae; genus Anabrus; species Anabrus simplex. The sequence goes on from NC_090265.1 coordinate 1,165,152,344, forward strand.
ACCGTCAAATGGGGTGATTTCGGGGAAGGTTGGAAGCCGCCAGGCGCTTTAGGTACAGTATACAGTATGCCTATTCTAGTTCAACTAACAGGCTGGACGTTCCGCAGCGTGCGTCGAATTTCGCCAACCGGACGTGCTGTTACTAGCGGCTGACGTGTGAATGAGAAAAGTCGTTAGTTTTTGTAATGTGCAACCTTTTAGCTGTAAAGACTAAAAGGTCTGAAATTCATAATAGTAAATCGCATTGGTTAATATTTGAGAGTGTTTTCCAGTGTATAATTGAGTCTGCTGCGGCTTGAGATGGTGGTTTAACTTACAGTAACTGTGTAACTTTTCTTGAAATACGGTATGTGTAGGCGTGAAATGGACATGTTAGACAATTATAAACGGGGGCTTGGTGTGCAGCCAGAAGGTGATTATGATAGATAACAGCCAGAGATATCTATTAGGATCATAAAGGCAAGGAAGTTATAATTCAGAAAAGCATCGAAACTGTAACAAACTCCTAGGTCAGCTGTAGAATATAAGGTAAATGAGAAACACCCTAATAAATTTGGCAGACAACCTGTTTTGTTACAAGAAGAGGCATTTGCGATTGCTAATTACAGTCACAAGCAGAGTCGTAAACAGTTCATGCGTCACTCCGCTGGAATAGCTGTAGACGTCGCAGCTAAAGATATGTTAGTGAATTTCTTGTTCCATTATGAGAACAACAGGAATATATTTGTTTCCAGAAGTTACCGAAAAAAACACAATATCAAAAGACTAGATTGAAAAAATGTCTTCCTTCTTCAAGACAGGAGAAAAGAAATCGTACTTGTAAGGGTGAAGTTATCTAAACAGTTTATATAAAATTGTTCACATCCACGCTACCTTATTGAGTAGTAACACAGATCTTCATTGCTATGTATTCATCATTTACATGTTCATATTACTTGTTTTAATGATCGGATGTTTAAAAATACTTTTACATGTCCGAATTATTCCATGAAAGTAAAGAATCGAACATCTATCGGAAAACACAAGTGACTGAAGTCATCCTAATGCATGGAGTGATATCGGGCAGCGTTTATATGTTTCTATAATTTTCATTTTAGTATTTTTTATAAAATTCTTTCTTGCTTTCTTAGTCTGCTTACCCCCAGCGAGGGATCCCACCTCTACCGCCTCAAGGGCAGTGTCCTGGAGCGTGAGACATAGGGTCGGGGGATACAACCAGGGAGGATGACCAGTGCCTCGCCCAGGTAGCCTCACCTGCTATGCTGAACAGAGGCCTTGGTGGGGGGATGGGAAGACTGGAAGGGATAGACAAAGAAGAGGGAAGGAAGCGGTCGTGGCCTTAAGTTAGGTACCATCCCGGCATTTTCCTGGAGGAGAATTGGGAAACCACGGAAAACCACTTCCAGGATGGCTGAGTTGGGAATCGAATCCACCTCTACTCAGGTGACCTCCCTAGGCTGAGTGGACCCCGTTCCAGCCCGCGTACCACTTTTGAAATTTCGTTGCAGAGCCGGACCGTCGAGGGTGGCAGCTAATCACACTAACCACTACACCACTTAGGCGGACGTTTTTTTATAAAATACTATACAATATTACGTAAATTAAATATATACCCCAGAGTACAACCAAAACAAAAAAATAACCTCAGTCATTGTTATGTAGAAAGTACGGTTAAGCTGTCCGACTTCAACTCATTCGATATTATTTATCTGCTGTATAGCCGAGTCGTTATACCACTATTCAACTATTGCTCCTCGAGTCTCTTCTGGATTGTCTGGTGGAGCTGCTTGTAAGACTGCGAGAACTGTTTCTCTTATCTGTGACTGAAATAAGGGTGTCTCATTTACAACTGTTATCTTAATTTCGTTTCCTTTACACCACAGGCGAGCACAATTAGGCTCAATGAGCAGCGCTGCACCTGAGACAGGTAAAGGAGTAGAGTATGTGCTATGACGGAAGGTACAGCCTAGCAGCTGCATGCACGGCTCTCAGTTATAACTGGTGAAGAGACGCGTATCTAAACAGATTTGAACTGTTAACGGTTTTATTTCGCCTAATGTCTCGTTCTATTCAGTGTTTTAGATTATGTTGAGGAAACATCATCATCGTCAGAAAGTTTTCATTCCCCTCCCTGAAGAGGAGGGGCGGACCACCTAGTAGGTTACGCCTTCTCTCTGGCCAGGATGAGGAAGTAAATACGTTTAATCATATTCATTTCATTAGGTTATGGGTAGGAAACTTTTTTGGACATGTGATTACTGAATACTGTACTCCTTTGACTTCTACCTGTACGCACAGATATACTGCAGACCAACATAAAATCTTGTTTAGGGATAAGTTACAACATAAACAATGAACGATGAACGAAATGTACGATTATATTGCGTAAACATAATGCACTCAGCCAGGTACATTACTGTGGCTTTGCTTGCGTCTTGACTCCGCATATCACCATCTAGTCTTTACAGCACAAGCTATTGGAAGTCACCTGATCTCTCCTCTTCCCGCACTCACGCCGTTAGCTCAAGTAGCGGGGTTCTCTCATTTTCCACCCATGCTTTACACTTTCAAGTAAACATCACCCAAACTTCCTTAATATGTTAATACTCCTCATACGCAATTGTTTTGCTAGTTTTTGGTACGACTGAGATACCGTACTGCATTATTCGAAGAACCGAGGTTTGAAGTCTTTGTGGATATCGAAGCCTAGACCCATACAATTACTTCTGCACACTTACAGATTTCCAATGGGATATATTTACTCCGTATCCTGTTGCTATTTATTTTGGTGGATGCAGTATTTTTGTATCTATCTCTTGGCACAGGCCAGAACAAAATGTAATAGCTCAGTCTCATTTATCGCTATGACTATACGGAAGCTGTTGGGGTACGGATGGTGCTCAGTAATGACATTCGGATGTTATGATAGGTGCTCTTCCTCGGCCCAATAGTGCTGCTGCAATAACACTTCTCAGTCTAGTGACAAAGGCAATGGCAAACTACCTCACACTTCATCTGTGGCGCAGGTAGTTGGGGTCTCCTCCGGCTGAAGCTTCCTCCATTCTTAGAGAAATATTTTCAAGTTTTAATATTTAAAGCATGAAGAAACAATAATATATCTGGTGTTTCTACCCACAATGACTGTGGCTATGCCATCTTAATCTAAAGTGAACTCAATGAAATTAAATCCATATCACAAGTAGCATATAAACACAGACCTCACCTACGTCTGATTCGGCCGAATGTTCATCCTTTACTATCAACTGTAACACGAGTATTGTTAATTGGAAGTGACATTCCAAATCAAAGGTATAGATTTCCAGCGGTCTCTTTAAAAGGTCTATATTGTAGTGAGCTCTATCTAACAGATATCTAACATATAATAATGCTTACTGAGAGCTCTGTCAGCTACAGGTTGCAGTCCGGTTTTCTAGTAAACTCAAAATGAGTACAAAAAAGGAAAAAACTCCGATTTCTTCGAAAAAACGAAAAAGGAAAAAGGAAACCTACAAACTAGCAGAAAATGCGGAGAGTGAAATCTGAACTAGGCATCTCTCCTGTTATTTGTGAATACTCATATGCTGCTCATCCAAGCTTATATGTCACGAACATCTTGCATGTTACTTAGGGGTGAGCCCCATCTTCAATTGCCGGCTACGCCACCGCCCTTCAAGGGCGAAATTATTTCCCCTATTAATTTCGAATTTGCGCAGGCCAATGTAATTGGATTCTAGTTAAGACATGGATTAATATTATTGAAACGTGATACCTTGTAGTTGCTTAGACTGACGCTCTAAAAAAAAAATGTGATGCTGGAGCTGTACCTTAATTAAGGTCACGGCTGCTGCCTTCCAACTCCTAGCCCTTTCCTTTCCCATTGTCACCATAAGACCTATCTGTGCCGGTACGGCGTAAAGCAAATTGTAAAAAAAAAAAAACAGTTAGTATAAAGTTTCTGAAAATAGTCATATTTCCGTTGTTTCTGTACTTCAATAGGGGCTGCCTGGCCGAGGCGGCAAAGGCGTGCTCGGTTCGCCCAAAAGGACGTGGGTTCGCATCTCCGTCAGGAAGTCGTGAAATATAAGAAATGATATTTCCATTTCCGGAGGTGGAGGTGCGCATGGTCCTGAGGTTCACTCAGCCTACCAAAAAATGAGTACCAGGTTAATTCCTGGGGGCAAAGGCGGCCGGGCGTAGAGTTAACCACTCTACCCCATCATGTGCCGAGGTTACGGATTGTGGAAGCCCTTACCTTCCACTCCTCCAAGGGCCTTCATGGCCTGTACGGAGATAACTTTGCTTTGCTTTTACTATACTTCAATAATATCGTCAGAACACAAGAAGCGAAACAAAGTTTATAGTATTTCTCCTCATCACTTTAACTATTAACGGAAATGACTGTATAGGAATGTCCTATAATTTATCAAACACTACCTGTAGGGTGCCACTGTCAAGGCTAGTCATTTAAATGTTAATTTATAATTACAGGAAGAAGCTTTCCCATGACCGTGACCACCACAACTAACGAGCCTATTCCTGTAAAACTCTCACTCATCCAGCAATAATTTACCATCGAATTTGATTAATTATTAAGCAAAAACAGCATTAATCATCACGTTATTTGACATATCGATTTGGTACAGCCTTTATTTATTTATTTTATTTATTTATTTATTTATTTATTTATTTATTTATTTATTTATTTATTTATTTATTAACGTAGAATACGCTTTCTCGGAGGACCCACGTGGTCAAAAGCGTTATCAACAGCCTTATAGTGCATTGTGTACTTTACTATACTTATAGTTATTATAAACCACTGGGAAGTAAACTTCAGAGTGTGAAAAATAAGCCTATATGCTTCTTCTACCGCTTTTCCTATATTTGTGGGGTCGTGGGTGCGAACTGTATTGCACATGCGGATGCCCTTCCTGACGCCAACCCTACATGGAGGAATGTAATCACTATTGCGTGTTTCTGTGGTGGTTGGTAGTGTAGTATGTTGTCTCAATACGAAGAGGAAAATGTTGGAACAAACACCCACTCCCCGAGCCAGAAGAATTAATCAGACGCGATTAAAATCCCCGATCCGGACTCGAATCGAACCGGCGACCCTCTGAACCGAAGGCCTCAACGCTGACCATTCAGCCAAGGAATCGGACAAAAATAAAAATTACGTTTCTCGTTTATATTTGTGTGCGTTAGCGAGTATTTACACATCTATTAGAGTAAAATAGTAATAGTAGTAACAATTATAGGGGCTGCCTGGCCGAGGCGGTAAAGGCGTGCTCGGTTCGCCCAGAAGAACGTGGGTTCGAATCCCCGTCAGGAAGTCGTAAAATTTGAGAAATGAGATTTCCACTTCCGGAGGTGCACATGGCGCTGAGGTTCACTCAGCCTACACAAAAAATGAGTACCAGGTTAATTTCTGGGGGCAAAGGCGGCCGGGAGTAGAGTTAACCACTCTACCCCATCATGTGCCGAGGTTACGGAGAGTGGAAGCCTTTACCTTCCACTCCTCCAGGAGCTTTCATGGCCTGAACGGAGATGACTTTCTTTTTTGCTTTGCTTTTAGTAACAATTATAAACAAGTTGTAAATAGTTCTGTATCGAGAGAGTGGCTGCGCTGTTTGGGTCATGTAGCTATAAGATTACATTCGGGAGATCCTGGTCTCAAGCCTCACTGTCGGCAGCTCTGAAGATGGTTGTCCGTGGTTTCCAACTTTCATACCAGCCAAATGCTGGTGCTGTACCTTAATTAAGGCCACCGTCGCCTTCTTCCCACTTCTAGCCCTACCCTACCCCATCGTCACCGTAAGTCCTACCTGTGTCGGTGCGACGTAAATAAATAGATGTGTAATGTTAATAAATCAATATATGAGCTTAATTCCTTCGTAGTTGATCCTTAGGATAAATGAAAGTTCTTCACTAAAGGAGAAAGAAAAGTCGAACGTTCTACCCCTCCCAGATCCTTCATAGCCTAAACGGTTATGACTTTGCTTTGCTGTTATTACTATTATTATTATTATTAATAATATTATATATTTATTATTTTCGGCGTGATAGCCGACCAGGGTTCGAATCACAGTTAATAAACAAGGTTTTCTTGAAATGAAGTCGTGTCCCTTTGGTGGGATTCCACGTATAACTGGAAGTCTTGTGGTATGATCACGAAATCTACAGTCACCTAAAACGACAGACTTGCTTGTTTCTTCTCCTTATTCTTCTTATTAATAATCAACCAATCAAAGTGCTCCGCGCCTTGGCTGAATGATCGGTGTCGCGCGTTCGGTTCAGAGGTTACCAGGTGTGATTCCCGACCGGGTCAGGAATTTTTGCCGCATAATTCCTCTGATTCGAGGACTGGATGTTTTGTATTTGTCCCAACACTTAATATACTTCTCTTCCCCTACACACAACACATCACACGTTCAAGCACGACATCAACGCGCAATGGTAAATACATCTCTCCACATAGGGTTGGCGTCAAGAAGCGCATCCGACCGTAGAACAGGACCAATCCACATGCACGACAGAGTTCGCACCCGCATATTAAGAAGAAAAAGAAGATGGTTATTTATAGAGTAAGTTGGCTATACGGTTTCAGTCACGTGCTATGAGCTTGCATTCGGGAGATGATGAGTTCGAATATCACTGGGCGAGGTACTGGTCATACTCCCCAGTTGTATCCCCCGACCAAGAGTCTGAAGCTCCAGGACACTGCCCTTGAGGCGGTAGAGGTGGGATCCCTCGCTGTGTCCGAGGGAAAAACCGAATCTGGAGGGTATTATTATTATTATTATTATTATTATTATTATTATTATTATTATTATAGTCCTCCTCTGTGGTGTAGTGGTTAGCGTGATTAGCTGCCACCCCCGGAGGCCCGGGTTCGATTCCCGGCTCTGCCACGAAATTTGAAAAGTGGTACGAGGGCTGGAACGGGGTCCACTCAGCCTCGGGAGGTCAACTGAGTAGAGGTGGGTTCGATTCCCACCTCAGCCATCCTGGAAGTGGTTTCCCGTGGTTTCCCACTTCTCCTCCAGGCGAATGCCGGGATGGTACCTAACTTAAGGCCACGGCCGCTTCCTTCCCTCTTCCTTGCCTATCCCTTCTAATCTTCCCATCCCTCCACAAGGCCCCTGTTCAGCATAGCCGGTGAGGCCGCCTGGGCGAGGTACTGGTCATTATCCCCAGTTGTATCCCCCGACCAAGAGTCTGAAGCTCCAGGACACTGTCCTTGAGGCGGTAGAAGTGGGATCCCTCGCTGTGTCCGAGGGAAAAACCGAATCTGGAGGGTAAACAGATGATGATGATGATGATGATGATTATTATTATTATTATTATTATTATTATTATTATTATTATTATTATTATTATTATTATTATTATTATTATTATTATTATTATTGTTACATCATGTGTACATACGATATGATTGCGTTGTTTTTGAGGTTATATCATGAAACATGCACTGTATATAGACATTTATATCAGTTAAGTTGATGTAAATACCTGTAAATTAATATTGTAATTTATTCTTAGCTGTATATATAAATTGTAATCCATAATTGTGGAATACACTGTAACTTCCAGAATGGTAATAGACACGAGAACGATTGAGAACATTCTATACATTATAACCGATGTATTAGACACTCCAGAATTTTCACCAAGATATATTTTGTGATATAACTTTCTACAAGCCTGGCCAGGCACATATATATTGTACAAGGAGACGATCTTGACGGAAAAAGTTATTGTTTGTAAGTTATTGGTTGAAGAGTCATGGTGTAGCAAGGTTATAAGTGTTGTAACGTTCCAGACGTTACAGTATAATTATGTTAATTTTATTATGTGTAATTAATTCAGAAATTTAACGTCATGATATTTATTTTGGTATGTAATTGTATTATAATTCATGTTTAATCATTTGCTCACTATCATTTCATTACTTTGTAACTACGACTTGTAAACGAGGGCTGAATATTCTAATATTCACTTAGATTCTTGCGACATTTGTTTAAAATTAACTTGCAGTAGATTTCCGCTATCTTGCCACATCACCGAGGAGGGAGGAAGGACAAATTTAGACACCAAGTTCTGGGAAAGCGAGCACGTGTTCACGCGTCTTAACGATAGCTACCGTATTTCGACCAGAATTATTCAAACTGCTCAACGCCTATATTTTGAAAGGAGCGTCATATTGCCATGGATACTGAGAGAATGGACCAATAGAAGAACAGTTAATATCAGAGTTAAGACCCGTCAACTCTAAAATCTGGAGTGGGGAGAGACATGTCATCTGATTGGACCACGTGTAGCGACCTGTAATTAGCACCAGAGAAGGTTATAAAAGGGCGTGTTGGAGCTCGTGGCAGGAGCTTGCTCTTGCATCTACTTGCATCTCTTCTACCAGATCTTCTACGTGACCTGCTACTTGATATTCTTCGTTTGATTCTGCATTAGTATTCTACAGTAATTACTTCATTTACCACGACGTGGTACTTAGAAATTCTGAATGAGGGGTGTATAGCCACTCTCATCAGGAAGTACGTACAGCACGGCTACAAGACCGGTTTGAACCAGTCTAAGTCAATAGGTAGTATTAATCTAGATAGAAATGAAACTTCAGAGAACATTTTCAGTAAAGTTGGAAGGATTCTTAATTGAGTATCCTCTCCATATAACCCAAGGTGGTTCTTCTAACTATGACTTAGGGCTTATCTCCAATATATGGGATAGAGCATAATAGGGAGTGTTAGTTTTGAAGTCATCTTCCAATTAGTGGTGGGTGCAATTTGCAAGGCAGGAATGGTACTTAGCTGCAGATGAAGAGATCTCAAAGACGACCGGTGATGTTCCAGCTACAAGGAGGGAAGCTTTCCAAGGACCAGCAGAACAAGACTACATGGTGAGCAAGCGAGTTAAAGATATTGCAAGTTTTCGCGAAGTAGAGTCATTCAATTTTTTGTTAAATTCATTTTCTATTTTAAATTCAGTTCTCGTTAAACCGTCGTCATTTATATTAAATATAATAAATAGTATTTTTCTTGTTCACTTTAATCAATCTGCCTTAATTAGCCTTTTGATTTTTAATTCTCCTACTTAATGATTAGTGTACTATCACCCCACCCCTGTGATAAGAGTCCGTCCAAGCTTGATTATAAATTTTTATCTTTAAGTCCTCAACTTAAAGATTGGCGCCCTTAGCTTGAATGGTTGCATTTCTCGTTTGATGATTGTTCTCCGAGAGGGGAAGTCACATAAATGCCGCTCCAACGTGTGGCGAGAAAATCATTAAGTACGGAGCAGTTAATGACAGTAACGATGTCAGAATTAGTATTATGGGCAAAATTTGGATATCCACGTTGCATTAGGAGTGTTTGATTGTGGGAAGGGTCATGGCTGATCAGACGAAAGAGGAGAGGATGTTGCGCAGTGGACGGGCGATAAAAGGCAATAATGTATTGAGTTCAGAGGAAGAGTTGTGTAGTCTAGTAGAGGAAATTGAAGATAGAAGTGTAAGTAGTATGGAGAGTGAAGGCAAGCAGAAAGAAGTCAGTATGGAGTCAGATGATAGTAGGATGGGGGGCGAAGCGGAAGTAAACACTAACTATGAAAGTAATAATAATGATCAGTTAATGGGAATGATGCAATTAATGTTAAGTAAGATAGAGGACAGTAAAAATGAGCTTAAAGGTGAATTAGAACAAACTAACACTAAAATTGAGAATATTAAATATGAACTTAAAGAACAGTTAGAGCAAACTAAAGCTGAATTAAGCAGGGAGATGAGGGAAAATAAGGAGGAAGCGAATCGGAGAATGGACGAACACAGTAGGCAGTTACGCGATCTGGTGGTAAAAAATGAACATTTTAATAAGCGATTAGAGGACCAGAAAAGTGAATATGAACGGCGAGGGAAAGAGGTAGAAGAAAAGTTTGCGGGGCAGAGAAGTGAATTCCTGGAATTAATGGGGAAGGAAAACAACTCTACTAGGGAGGAAGTAATGAGGCAGGTCACTAGTATTGATAAGAGAGTTGAGACTCAAAGAGGGGAAATACGGATATTTAAAGACCACGTCCAACAAGAGATTGACACGGTAAAGCTTAGAATAGAAGATGAGACCCGGGCAAGTGAAGAAAGGTTTGCGATAGCTGAAGAGAATAAGATTGAAATTAGGACATTGAAAGAGAAGCAGGTTAATTTGGAGAGAGAAATTGATAGGAGAGACAGAGATGTAGAATGCCGGATAGAGAAAGCAGAAAATCAGTTAAAACAGGTGGCAAAGGATAAACAGGTTTTCACGGGAAGGCAATGTCTAGGAAATAGCTACATTAGGGAAATAGAACTACCTAAATTTAATGGGAAACAAACGAACCCGCTAGATTTCCTTAAGATGATAGAAAAACGATTTGAAAAGCGTCTAGAGGAAGGGTCTATGGACTGGGAAGACGTTATGGAAAATATTGACCATGCTTTTGTAGGAGAAACTCGGTCTTGGTTCATGGTATATAGGCAGACGATGACGAACCTGAAAGAATTCAGAAATAAGTTTAGAGAGAAATTCTGGAATGAAGCGATACAAGCTCGAGAGAGAGAAAGGGTGGTATTTGGGAGGTACAAACAGCATGAAGGAGTCACTATGACCGAGTACTTCCTGGCACATGTCATGATTTGTCAGAACTTAGATGGTATAACCGAGGGGTCTGATGTAGTAAGACTACTTTTAAGACATTTTCCGGACAGGGTGAGAGAAGCAGCCTGTATGCAAAAAGTTGGTACTATTCAGGAGATGGAGAACCTACTAGGCAGTTTTGATGCGTTAGGTAACCTTAGGAGTAGAACGGAGAATATTCAGAACTTTAGTCATCACAACGGAATGAGACATAACGGTAGAACACAGAATCACGAAGCTCGCAATCAGTTCAGACCTCAGCAGAACAGCAGGAGCGGAGCACAGGAATATAGGACAGGAAATTCCCAACGGAGGCCAGAGCAATGTACTAATGAGTCCAACGTCAATACACAAAGGGAAACGTTAAACTAACTAGAGGCTGTAATGTTAGGTCAGAATTCCAGCCTAGTACGAAGGTAGCGAAGTGTCTTGCCATGAAAGTGTTACCATATGACCTCGATGTTAGAGACGATTTGTTGTATGAACCCGAGCAGAATAATGGAGATTCAAGTAATAAAGTAGTCAATCCCGTTGTTAAATTGAAAGTCTGGGGGGCGTGGGTTAAAGTTTTGATTGATTCTGGTAGCCAAATATCATGTATTAGTTCTCAGTGGTATGAGTCATTAGTGAAACAGGGTATTCAGTTGGAGAAAATGCCTGTTAAGTCTACTTTCATCATTACGGCTGTTGGAAAGAAGTCTAAGCAAATTTGTAAACAAGTAGCTGTCCCGATCTGCATTAATAATTCTATTAGCGTTCAGATATGTTTGGTAATTCCGCATTTGATATTTGATCTTATCTTGGGATCTGACTGGTTAACGTTAAAATTGGCTCAGTTAAATTACAATGATCTTGTGCTAAATTTGAGGTGGAATAATGAGGATATCAAGGTCAAGTTTGAGGAGGAAATTCAGAGGAAAACGGAAGTTAGTACAGTGTGGAGAATGAGAGAGGTTTCTAAAGTAAATGAAGAGGCTAGTGAGGGCCTGAAGTTGTGTCAGTTGTGGATTAATGAGGATAAAATATGTGGCTTGAAAGAAGCCGTAAGTAGAAGTGAAGTAAATGAAATCCAGAAGGACAAGTTATTTGAAGTGTTGTGTGAACACGTGGAGATTTTTTCCGAGAAACCTGGTGTTACCCATCTGTATGAACATTCTTTTTCTGTGCTGGATAAGACTCCATTCAGCGGACCGCGGTATCCGATACCACACAAATATGCAAAAGCCGTAGAGGATCAAATTCAAGCTATGTTAGCAGACGATGTGATTGAATTATCAAACAGTCAATACGTTAATCCCTTAATTGTCGTGCCTAAGTCTGATGGATCAATACGTTTGTGTATTGATGGCAGGGAGATGAACCGACGTATTGGTGCTGATCAGTTGAGATCACAAACCATTGAAGAGTTGATACAGAATTTTCAGGGTAAGAGTTGGTTTTCTACGTTAGATCTTAGGAGTAGTTTTTGGCAGATACCTTTAAGATCAGAAGACAGGCCTCTTACTGCTTTCAGCTATAAGCATAGTTTGTACCAATTTAGGCGTGTTCCTTTTGGGACCCGTACGAGTTCGGCAGCTCTTATTCGCGCACTTAGTATTGCCTTGGGAGATGATACTGGAGATTATGCTACTATTTATATCGATGATTTGGTTATAGGATCTAGTACCTTTGAAGAGCACTTGGACCACTTGGAGAGGGTTTTTTCTAAGTTAGAGTATGCTGGTTTTACTCTGAAACTTGACAAATGTGTTTTCAGTAGACGAGAGGTGACTTTTTTGGGGCACCGTGTATCGGCAATGGGAGTGACGCCTGAGAGCACAAGAATTGAAAAAATATTGAATACTACGACACCTAGAAATATTAAGGAGCTCAGATCGTATATTGGTGTATGTAATTTTTTCAGACGATTTGTAGTGAGATTTGGTAACTTACTAGAGCCATTTAGAGAACTATTGAAAGCTGGCAGTAAGTGGGAATGGACACAAGATCATAATAGAGCTTTCCTAAAATTAAAAGAAGGATTCAGGCAGGCGGTTGTTTTGAGATACCCCATGCCCGATAGGAAGTATGTGTTGCTGACGGACGCATCTCACTGTGGTATCGCTGGTGCACTATGTCAAGTAGATGATAATGGTAATTTAGGGATTGTGTCTTTAGCTTCCAGAGGTTTAAGTGCTGCTGAAAAGAGTTATACTATAACGGAACTTGAATTCCTAGCTATCGTATACTCCCTCAGTAAATTTAGGATGTATGTTTTAGGTACCGAATTTGAAATTAGGACGGATCATCATGCTCTTTCTTTTGTATCCAAGTGTAAATTATCATCTAACAGAGTTAGTAGATGGATACTCGCCCTACAAGAGTATGATTTTAAGGTAACTCACATTAAGGGAAAGAATAATGTCCTTGCTGATTTATTGTCACGTGATCCGAAGTTGTGCGAAGAAGGTAGCCTTCTAGAGCCACGTGAGGGCATTATTATATGTACATGTCTGTCTAAGGAAAATGAAACTGCTCTAAATAGACTACGTAACCTATTGGTTGAACAGTCGGTAGACGAAGAATGTCGGGAACCTTTGTCTGTACTTCAGGGAGGAGAGCAGCTCACTGTGTCGCATGGTAGGCACACGTACAAACTGGTTAACGGGTTTCTAGCCAGGAAATGTGGCGAGGATCTCTGGGGGATTTGTGTACCCAAAGCGCTACGTGTGGAATTGATTTGGTTTATCCACAAGGAATTAGGACATTTTGGAGCTAATAAAGTTCTGTATGAGATCCGACAGAATTTTATATGGGACAAGATGGGAAGAGATATAAGAAAAATTCTTTCCACTTGCGATCTGTGTCAGCGTAGCAAAGTTCCTAACCGCTATTTAGAAGGACCTCGTCAGGCAGTAATCTCAGAAAGACCTGGTGACTTGGTGTGTACTGATTTATTTGGACCTGTGGTAAAGGGACAGTTCGGCTTCCAATATATTTTAGTCATTATCGATGCCTTCTCGAAGTTGGTCAGATTATACGGTATGAGAAAAGCCACTGGAAAATCTTGTAGTCGTATAATCAAAGAGAAGTATATCCCTGAATTAGGTACTCCTCTTAGAATATTATCAGACAGTGGACCGCAATTTATTTCGAGAAAATGGAAGTCCATAATTAGAGAGCTAGGTATTACACAGGTTCATTCATCCATTAGATACCCTCAGGGCAATATGTGTGAACGCGTTATGAAAGAGTTATCTCGCATGTTTAGATGCTTAGTGTTCAATGAGCATACAGCCTGGGTGGCTCATTTATCCCGCATAGAGACATGGATCAATGCAGTTCAACATGAAAGCACGAGATTGACGCCGTCACAAGTTCATTTTGGTTGTAAGCCTCAGAATGAACTAGTGAGAGTGTTAGGTTTGCCTGAGGAACCACCTCGTAATGCTGAATTTTACGTCCGACTGGCACGGGAGAACCTGATTAAATCTGGAGATAAACGTAAAAGGCAACAGAAACGTAAGATACTGGATAACTTTGAGGTAGGTGATATGGTTTTGGTGAGAGTTCCCATGTTGTCAAACAGTGAGGATAAGGTAACTAAGAAATTTTTTCTGTTATATCAAGGCCCTTATAAAGTACATCGTAAACTAGGACCCTGTGCTTACAAGTTAGCGGATGGCGAGAGCGTAATGAATGGTTCATATAACATTAGTAGTTTACGGAGATACCTGTCGTGTGAGGTGGCTGAACCGGATTGTAAGATATAGGTCAGTAACTCGGGGAAGTTGCTACTTGTTATGTCAGACTACGAGCGGGATGAGTTTACGGCTCTATTGTGGTGATATTTCCTAGTTGTGTTTGTAAACAAGGGAGGTGATTGTGTGGCGGTAGATTTACGCTCGTTCATTGACGATCGATCATCTGTTTTCCGTATGTGAGGCCATGAAATTTGATATATTTGTTTTCTGAGATGTTACAGAAGGCTAATTAAAGCTGACGACGGCAAATAATTAATTTTCCCGTATGTGCATTTCTAACTTGCAATAATTTTACCGTGAGCTTAAATCACGTGTGTATTCGAGTGAAGTGTATTGCATACTGCTTCAAGATAAGGTTGAAACATTCGAAAGAGTGATAAAAGTGTAAATTGTTTGTATCATTTGTTTTACATGTTTCTAATGTAAAAGATTGGAAGAGAACGTGTTACTGCTATCTAGCAAAGAATGTCGGAGAGATGTGGGGAGTAAAAGGACAGATAGACACTCGGCAGAGTCTGTAATCTGAATTGTATATATATTATGTTATATTTTCTAGGATAATCTTGTTTTTTTTTTTTACAAAAGTGAAAAGTTGCTCATGTTGGGCATAATTTTGTATCTATACCTCAAGATTAACTGAAATAACAGACAGTCGCAATGGTAAGCAGTCTAAGAGAGATATGATGGAAAGAGTGAGATATAATTAATTGTATGAAAATAATGTCGCTCGTTATGGGCAGGTAATAGAGGTATTTCAAGTCAATGTGGGAGTAAGTGTGTGAGTTCTCAACTCATGTGATATTTGTTAAGAACTCATGGGGGCGTATGTAACGTTCCAGACGTTACAGTGTAATTATGTTAATTTTATTATGTGTAATTAATTCAGAAATTTAACGTCATGATATTTATTTTGGTATGTAATTTTATTATAATTCATGTTTAATCATTTGCTCACTATCATTTCATTACTTTGTAACTACGACTTGTAAACGAGGGCTGAATATTCTAATATTCACTTAGATTCTTGCGACATTTGTTTAAAATTAACTTGCAGTAGATTTCCGCTATCTTGCCACATCACCGAGGAGGGAGGAAGGACAAATTTAGACACCAAGTTCTGGGAAAGCGAGCACGTGTTCACGCGTCTTAACGATAGCTACCGTATTTCGACCAGAATTATTCAAACTGCTCAACGCCTATATTTTGAAAGGAGCGTCATATTGCCATGGATACTGAGAGAATGGACCAATAGAAGAACAGTTAATATCAGAGTTAAGACCCGTCAACTCTAATATCTGGAGTGGGGAGAGACATGTCATCTGATTGGACCACGTGTAGCGACCTGTAATTAGCACCAGAGAAGGTTATAAAAGGGCGTGTTGGAGCTCGTGGCAGGAGCTTGCTCTTGCATCTACTTGCATCTCTTCTACCAGATCTTCTACGTGACCTGCTACTTGATATTCTTCGTTTGATTCTGCATTAGTATTCTACAGTAATTACTTCATTTACCACGACGTGGTACTTAGAAATTCTGAATGAGGGGTGTATAGCCACTCTCATCAGGAAGTACGTACAGCACGGCTACAAGACCGGTTTGAACCAGTCTAAGTCAATAGGTAGTATTAATCTAGATAGAAATGAAACTTCAGAGAACATTTTCAGTAAAGTTGGAAGGATTCTTAATTGAGTATCCTCTCCATATAACCCAAGGTGGTTCTTCTAACTATGACTTAGGGCTTATCTCCAATATATGGGATAGAGCATAATAGCGAGTGTTAGTTTTGAAGTCATCTTCCAATTAGTGGTGGGTGCAATTTGCAAGGCAGGAATGGTACTTAGCTGCAGATGAAGAGATCTCAAAGACGACCGGTGATGTTCCAGCTACAAGGAGGGAAGCTTTCCAAGGACCAGCAGAACAAGACTACATGGTGAGCAAGCGAGTTAAAGATATTGCAAGTTTTCGCGAAGTAGAGTCATTCAATTTTTTGTTAAATTCATTTTCTATTTTAAATTCAGTTCTCGTTAAACCGTCGTCATTTATATTAAATATAATAAATAGTATTTTTCTTGTTCACTTTAATCAATCTGCCTTAATTAGCCTTTTGATTTTTAATTCTCCTACTTAATGATTAGTGTACTATCACCCCACCCCTGTGATAAGAGTCCGTCCAAGCTTGATTATAAATTTTTATCTTTAAGTCCTCAACTTAAAGATTGGCGCCCTTAGCTTGAATGGTTGCATTTCTCGTTTGATGATTGTTCTCCGAGAGGGGAAGTCACAGTGTGACCACGTGGACGACATGCTTTTAAGCAGTCAACTGTTTTGTTTGTGTTTCAATGTCGTCATCTCGATGTGAGGCGATTAGCAGTTGTCTTTAAATGGCGGTTTGTGATGTGAGAGTTTTGCTTTGACAACAGTGATGAAGGTTATGTATGTGTTTTGTAAATACATGTGAATAAAATAATTGTACCAACTGACAGCATCTCGTGTGTGTCTGTGTGGCTACGTTAACCACTGAAGGTGGTTTCCTGTGGTTTCTCCATTTTCACACCAGTCTGTACCTTAGTTAAGGCCATAGTCACTTTCTTCCCAATCCAAGCCCTTTCCTATCCCATCGCCGCCGTAAAACCTGGCTGTATCGGCGCGACGTAAAACAAATAGCATATATAGACCTTGGAGCAACCCGAGACATCGCCTCAGCAACGACGCGGGCATTTCGAGGCGCCTGCATTTAGAAACCAGTAACATGGTAACAATGATGAAGATGATAATATAGACTATTTATATAATTATCTAAGTAAAAGTTATAGTTACATTCTCAACAGCGCCAACAGACGAAGAAATACACTATTTGATTTGTAACAAGTCGGTAAAAGTACAGATTAAAAGATAACTATTAAACAAAGGAACGCTTTTGTCAATAACACAAACGCCAATGATCAATTTAATGGGTTTCCTTTCGTATGCTTCTTAATCCGTTCTTGAAACACTATTTTGGATTGTTAAAAATTATTTGGAGGGGCTGCGTGGCCGGGGCGATAAAGGCGTGCTCGGTTCGCCCGGAAGGACGTGGGTTCGAATCCCCGTCAGGAAGTCGTAAAATTTAAGAAACGAGATTTCCACTTTCGAAGGTGCATTTGGCCCTGAGGTTCACTCAGCCTACACCAAAAATGAGTACCAGGTTAATTCCTGGGGGCAAAGGCGGCCGGGCGTAGAGCTAACCACTCTGCTCCATCAAGTGCCGAGGTTAACAACGGTGGAAGCCTTTACCTTCCACTCCTCCGAGGGCCTTCATGGCCTGTACGGAGGTGACTTTGAACTTTGAAAAATTATTTGAGTGCACGTGGCACTCGATTTTTCCTGTTCATACGACTGAAGAGGGCTGAGAAGCGAATTTGAGAGAAACTTTGACAACTTTTGTTCTAAGCGCGAGTCTTTGAATCATGTGCAGAGGTAAAGGGCCCGGAAAGAGAAAAGTAAGATAGGCAATGTCAAGTGATCCACAGTGCTCGTGACCGTTATCAAAAAATTCAGCGTGAAATGGACTTTAACCTTACTTCGGTAACAGCTTTCAGTTATGTTGCCTTGGCCTTCATCACTGTTCTTCTGGGTCATAGTCGTGAAGAAGGTCAATGCAAGCAAGCCGAATGTTACTCGCTTTCAAATAATATGCATCATACATAACGAGAGGACAGTCGTTTCTTCGATTAAGTCCCAGTGAACGTTAATAGACACCACAGTTGAATACAGACAGCCAAGTAGTTGTTGTCATTATTATTGACTGGTGACTTTGTAGCTCAATACACAGGGAAGATTTTTCCTTTTTTTACGATTTGCTGTACGTCGCACCGACACAGATAAGTCTTATGGCGACGATGGGATAGGAAAGGCCTACGAGTGGGAAGGAAGCGGCCGTGGCCTCAATTAATGTATAGCTCCAGCATTTGCCTGGTGTGAAAATGGGCTGTCAACAGTGGGGTTCGAGCCCAATATCTCCCGCATGCAAACTCATAGCTGCGCGCCCCTAACCTTACGATCAAATCGCCCGGCACAAAGAAAATTGACTTGAATGATCGTCAACATTCACAGCAATGTGGTGAAAATCGCTGCCCAAAAACTGTAAAACGTGCTAAGAAATAACTGGTCCTCAGGTGAGTCTGGCATCAACTCCAGTAATGTCCTTTGTGTCGGACTACTTCCGACATCAAGATCACGGGTTCAACTATGTAAAAGATCGTCCGATTTTTTAAAGGTAGAAATAGTCCGCCTTGCACTCCGTTTTGTTACGACCGGCGTCACCATCTAAAAGATTTCCGGTGACACGTTTGGTGAATAGCCAACAAAACTAATACTCAGCTATACGTCGGCCAATGAAAAGCACGCAAGCAAGCTTGTAACTTCACGTGGCTGTCGATATAATGATCATAGCCATGGGACATCCAGTTTTTAGGGGAGCGGTGGTGGTGCTTGTGATTATTGTTTTTAGAGGAAGTACAACTAGGCAACCATTCTCTAATAACACTAATCAGAGGGAAAAAAATGGAAGGGATCAGAGACTTCGAAAAATGAAGGTACCTTCTAAAGAAAGACAAGGGCCACGAAGTGCATGAACATGAAAGACTCCCTAGGCCTCGAATGCTCTAATATCGTCGGGGTCGGAAAAGAACAAGAGCTGACCAAAGAGGTCGGATAAGAGATGAAAGTGAGGATCCTGGTACAAGCAAGTAGACTCATTTGAGGGCCCCGTGGTTTCCAACCCCTGCTCTTAAGTTAAGAGCCCCTGGGACCCGTTTTAGTCACCTCTTACGACAGGCACGGGATACCGTAGGTCTTATTCTACCGCCCCCACCCACAGAGAGAGTTTTTAGGGGAATCCGAACAACAAGAATGTAACTTTTCATTTCAAAGCTCCCCCATGCATTGGCCGACATTCGGACCGCAATCATCTTGATGAGAAACCGGTGACCAAGTCACTCGAAGATCTCCCAAGGAAGTACTGTTTTCTCAGCCATATGGCAGAGTAAAAGGGAACGTTGACATTGACAGGTAGAAAGCATAAATGACGTCAAATGAAAACGTCTGCAACATGGCAGGTGATGCCAATAATAATAATAATAATAATAATAATAATAATAATAATAATAATAATAATAATAATAATAATATAATATATATAATATATATAATAATAATAATAATAATAATAATAATAATAATAATTATTATTATTATTATTATTATTATTATTATTATTATTATTATTATTATTATTATTATTATAAGAACTAGTTTAGTTTCGACGCTGATGCTATTAGCTTTGTGAGGTATTAGGAGTCATTAACCTTAGCACTTTTTATGACCCTTCGATATCCTCATAAAGTGATGGCATTTCCTTCCTCTATTAGTGGTATGTAGGCTTTATAATCTTTCTGTATTGTCTGTCGACATGACAATTAACATCTCATCTAGTTGACCTGTTACTGAAATTTATGTATTTTATCTAAATACGCCCGAGATTTACTTGTATCCATCCAAGAAGATACAATAACAGTACGCGGAAGACACGTTAAACATCTGTAACATGCCTCGATTAAGTATACATGTAATTTAGTAAGAACTGTGGTTTTTGTAGCCGACATGAGTAGCCCAATTGATTATTCGTTCTGTTTTCAAGATTGGAGGTTAGATAGTCTGAGGTCGGTGGAATTTGAGAGTATTCAAATGCGACAACTTCGCGTCGTAGGCTCTCGGCAAATTAAACAAATGGTTGTATTATTATTATTATTATTATTATTATTATTATTATTATTATTATTATTATTATTATTATTATTATTATTATTATTATTATTATTATTATTATTATTATTATTATTATTACCATGGACTGTTCTGGCTTTCAGCGTTCAGTCTTCAAGCCTCTGTGAATTAAATACGTGTCTGCACATTCCTCTAACTAGCTCTGTGGCCTAGTTTAGTTGTACGTCTATTATCTTTAAATCATTAACAAGTGAGTTCAACCACCGTCACTTTGATCTCCCTCTGTTCATCTTACCCTTTATGGCCGAGACCATTATTCTCCTTGGTAAACTATCCTCCTCTATCAGTCTCATAACTTAGCCTTGATTTCTTAATTCCGAGTACCCACCTACCTTTGAATCTGCTTTTACCTACGATCATTCTCGCTACATTCATGTCTGTTACATCCAACTTATGAATAAAATATCCTAAGTCCATCCAAATGATGATGATGATGGCTATTATTATTATTATTATTATTATTATTATTATTATTATTATTATTATTATTATTATTATTATTATTATTATTATTATTATAGCCGATGCAGTGAGGGCATTCGCGGCTCAGCCAGAAGGATGTGGATTCGATTCCCCGTCAGGAAGTCGAACAATTTAGAAACAAAATTTCCCACTTTTTAAAGGCATCTGGCCCTGAGGTTGACTCAGCATACAGCAAAAATGAGTGCCAAGTTCATCCCTGGGGTCCAGGCGGCCGGGCATAGAGCTAACCGCTCTACCTCAGTTAGTGCCGAGGTTATAGGAGTATGAATCTTTACTTTCATTGCTCCATAGGCTGTAAGGAGATGGCTTTGCTTTGGGCCGCAGACTTCGTCCTAAAGGACGTTATGTTACTAAGTCAGCTGAATCTGCGATAAAATTGCGAGTTAGACTGGTGACTCCTGTCCTCATTTGAATTATTCTGAGTCCCTTTACCACGACCTATAGGTATTAGACGGCAATATTCGTACACTCTGTATATGTAAACACTATTCATTCGCCGTGGCTGGATTTTTACTCGGCAGATACCAGCCGCACTTGCTGGGGAGACTTATCATCGTTGCAAAAAACAACTGTGTGAAATATTTGTTGTAGTCGGTAAGTTCTGTCATCTACGCTTCAGTGTTGTGCGTGTTGTTTCAAAAGATGCTCGTTCTGATGATATTTGTTCTGCGGGTCTGCATTTCTCCACCAGCATCGTCACATAGTCGTTTGTGCAGGCGCAACGACGATATGACGTTAGACACGGTTAAAAACCTCTAGAGAAGGGAGAGAGTGAGAGAGATAACGAACTTCTGCGGACTGCAGATAATCACATCATGATTACACATGTGGACATCCGCAGCGTGGCAATTCCGTGCTATTGTTGTTTTCCATAAGGGAGAAGAAATCGAAAGTAAAGAAAGTAAGGAACCTTCAGACAGAATGGTAATGAGGCGGACACAACTTTCTTGTGCTCCTACGACAGCTGTAGTAATTGTAGACAGGTAACTCACGTGTGGAACAGGCGTTAGCGTACCGACTGTCCATTGATTCAGGAGACTGGAGAGTACGAATCCCGCCGGAAGCAAACGGTTTTCCCTTTACTATTCTGGGAGAACAGTAGGTTATACCTTTCTCAAGGCATTAACTAGCCACTTTTCTTACAAATCTACACCCGGCTAGGGTCTTCGAGGTTGTTGTGTAAGTCCAAAATCCATAGGCTGACTAAATTCCAAACATTTTCGCACCAAAATTAAGCGAACGAATCTCTGATGCCTCAAGATAGATCCTGTCAATCATTTCTTTCATCTCATGGTTACATTTCACCAAATCGGTCTCTTCTCTCTAACTTAATGCAGAATGTCTTCATTTGTAAAATAATTCGGCTTTCTTACCCACAGTATTCTTCAGTAACACCACATTTCAAAGGCGTTTATTTTATTTCTTATCGCTTATTTTTCTATTCCATGAAATGCATGCATGATGCCGGACTGAGTGGCTCAGACGGTTGAGGCGCTGGCCTTCTGAACCCACCTTAGCAGGTTCGATCCTGGCTCAGCCCGGTGGTATTTGAAGGTGCTCAAATACGTCAGCCTCGAGTCAGTAGATTTACTGGCACGTAAAAGAACTCCTGCGGGCCAAAATTCCGGCACCTCGGCCTCTCCGAAAACCGTAAAAGTAGTTATTGGGGCGTAAAGAAAATAACATTATTACTATTATTGAAATGCATGCTCCACACAAACGCATTGAGAAACGACTTTCTGAACTAGTTATCAGTGTTTAAGGTGATAACACCGGGCGAGTTGGCCGTGCGGTTAGGGGCGCGCAGCTGTGAGCTCGCATCCGGGAGATAGTGGGTTCGAACCCCACTGTCGGCAGCCCTGAAGATGGTTTTCCGTGGTTTCCCATTTTCACACCAGGCAAATGCTGGGTCTGTACCTTAATTAAGGCCACGGCCGCTTCCTTCCCATTCCTAGGCCTTCCCTGTCCCATCGTCGCCATACGACCTATCTGTGTCGGTGCGACTTAAAGCAAAAAAAAGAAAGGTGATCACAGACGTGACAGGCTCACTTAGTGAGAGAAATACAAGGTACACCTTAGGTATGTCACTAAGTAGCACTCCTTTTACCGTGACGAGACTTTGGACTTCTTTATGTTGCTGGTAAACACTAAAAGCTTACAAGAAACGGTATTTCGACAATTACGTAGACTTAAGTAGATTCACTCTTCTCTTCTGTGTATTCTGTAATACGACATGATACGAGAACAAGTCTTCCTAGCCCAATGTTTGCAATATTTTCGAAACACTCCTCATTTGTCGGAAATCACCCATAATAAGTCTTTCCTTTGATTCTTTTTCAGTTCTCGAATCAAGTAATGCTGGTTAGGATCCCATACAATGTAACCATACTTTAACTTGGGTCTTACTAGTGACGTATAGGCCCTCTCCTTTACATCCTTACTACCACCTCGAAATACCCTCATGACAATATAATGGCTTAGAAATTAGCTTGATGTATGAAGCTGCACGTGGTGTACGAGTGTGATCATGCGAGACGAATGAAGGACGACAGGTTACCTAGAAGAATTATGGACTCGGTGAGAGAGACCAAAGTGACATTCGATAGACTCAGTTTTTAATTAAACCAAGCTAAGGAGCTACTTGCATGTAGACAATTGTAGAGGGGCTTAGTTCGTTCACAGAGGCTTGCAGACTGAAACTAAATGGTATGAAGGTGTATAATGAAGGAGTAAGGAACTAGGTATGCTTATAGGGTGCGTTTCAGGTAGCAAGGACGAACTCAACATGAGGTCAAATTTTTTGAAGTATGAAACAGACCTGTAGCAGCAGGCATATATACCGTAGGTACACTTTTTTTGGAATTGTACCGTTTTCTTTCATATAAAATAAAACGTAAACAAAATCTAGCGCAAGGAGTTAAGCGCAAACTTCACAGCTCTCAGTCCGTTACGCTGCCCCTCCCAACCCCATCCTCCCCATGCCTCTTCATACGACTTGGTTGCCCAAATGAAACTGAGCCTTTTGTTGGTTTCTGTAGTTGTTTATTGTTTGGAATACGTGAGCGTGGTGTATAGTCACCTTGTTGGTACCGACTCGTTGGCTGCATGGTCAGCGTACTGGCCTTCGGTTCAGAGGGTCCCGGGTTCGATTCCCGGCCGGGTCGGGGATTTTAACCTTCATTGGTTAATTCCAGTGGCCCGGGGGCTGGGTATTTGTGCTGTCCCCAACATCCCTGCAACTCACACACCACAGATAACACTATCCTCCACCACAATAACACGCAGTTACCTACATACGGCAGATGCCGCCCACCCTCATCGGAGGGTCTGCCTTACAAGGGCTGCACTCGGCTAGAAATAGCCCACGAAATTATTTTATACCTTGTTGGTGCAAGCAGTGTGCTAGTGGTGCAGATAATGACGGATAATCCGAGTGAACAACATCCAGAGTTGGCGGTGGAATCATTCTTCTTTTCTTTACAACTTGCCTTATGTCGCACCGACACAGACAGGTCTTATGGCGACGATGGGATAGGAAAGGGTTAGGAGTCGGAAGAAAGCGACCGTGGCCTTATTAGGGTACAATCCCAGCATTTACCTTGTATGAAAATGGGAAGCAACGGAAAACCACCTTCAGGACTGCCGACAGTGGGGTTCGAACCCACTATCTCCCAAATGGAAGCTCACAGGTGCGCGCCCCTAACCACACGACGAACCACTCTTCAACGACATCTCGGACTCACCACTGTTTGCGAACCGGCATATCTTGATCTATTGTTTTCTTTTTCATTTTGTCATCAGGATTCCCTTTGCATCTGACTTTGTTTTGGCACCTCATTACTCGCCCATGATGAGATTCCCAATACGCACAATTTAAACACAGTAGCGCATGACACACATTCGCTCCCATTCCTTCATAAGACGGTAAATGTCGGCTCCGCTAACACCACCCATACGTTGCATAACCAACGCTGGGAAATTCTGGACAAATTCATGGCAAAACTGTTTCTCGTCACTTTGCTTTCACATGTACAAACAGCACGCTACACTTCTCGACGATACCAGATTTCCTCGTAAGAAACGTAGCCACTGACAGACGCATGCACAGTGTTTTATTTTCTAGAATAATGGCACTCGTGCTAAAGTCTCGATTTCTTTTGGACAACCCTTATTCACTATCTACTTTAACGATGTTCTCAACTTCCTCTGCTTTAATCTATAATCCATCCTATTCATCCTAGATTAAGTCCTCGAGGAATAATAATAAAAGAATGTCAGCTCCGCTAAAACCATCCATATAGCTACACGGAGAAGCACAGAAGCTAGTATATGTTCTTTTCCTTTCCTAGTATACGTAGGTGGCGTACACTGGTTGCCATGGTTACCGTGGTATCGGAAAACTGTCCACGCTAATTTTAGATAGATCGGAAGCCCGAAACCATATCAATGTTAATAAAAAGAATTATTGGTGAATTCCCCAATTATTTGAGGCCGGTAATATGCGTCAATTAACCCTAGTTTTACGACCGGATGTCTTCCCTGACGCCAAATCTATTTGGAGGGACGTATTCACTATTACGCGTTTCTGTGTTAGTTGCTAGTGTATTACAGTAAGACGAACGCAAACGCTCATCAACGAGCTAGAAGATTGACGAATTTCCTCTGAACAGAAGGACACCACGCCATAATAATAATAATAATAATAATAATAATAATAATAATAATAATAATAATAATAAAGAAAATTAGGATTCCGGCTTCTTGACTGAATGGATAGCGTGTTGGCCCTCAGTTCAGAGGACCCAGGGTTTTATTGTTGACTGGGTCGACGATTTTGACTACGTATGGTTAATACCTCTGGCTCTGGAACGGGGTGTTTATGTCCGTCGTAATACGTCTCTACATATTCAAACAACGCACCACACTACCATCCACTAGGAAAACACGGAATAGTTAATACATCCTTCCACACAGGGTTGGTACGGCGTCAGGAAAGGCAATCGTGCATAATACTGGCCTAAATCCACATCGAGTCCCGATCCAAATAAATTTAGGAAACACCTTTAAACTGTTTTCTCGACACAAACCTTGATGGAGCTCGCGCTTACTAGCAGGAACGCCTCATACGTAATATGTACACATTTTAGTTGCTGAAAAACATCACCAGTCAAGGGACGATGCCTACAATGTTAGGCTCTTTAAGGCTTCCATCATCATCAGAGTAGAGGATCTCGTCCTTAGTCACCCTCAGGTGTTCAGCATACAAGAAGGGTTCTGAACTGTCCGAAAGGAGCTCGTTCGTGCCACTGTAATGACAGAGACGAAAGCAGTAGACTATAGCTGTAGGCTATACTTTCCTCGTGCAGTTTCTAAAGTATGGCGCCAACAACACCCACAGTAGAGCTGCCATCCTGAGGCGGTCCTGTAACAGTCCGGGAACACCTTCCAGAACCAGTGACGAGCACCATTTGCCACGAACTGAACTCTTTTTTTTTCTTTAGTATCTATTTTAAAATACAAGGAGTTGAACATATTTCAATTCTCCTATTTAACTTATAACTTATGCTGTTTTGGAATTCATAGTGAATATTGTTATTACAGAACCGGGATGTTGATGACATGCCCATATTTTAACCAGTGTATAAACATCCTGATTATAGTCCCCATATTACAGAAACATGTATTAAGTCATTTTTATATTTGTGTAATTATTTTGTCATTTTCAGCAATTCGTTTTATTCTTTCTTTCTTTCTTTCTTTCTTTCTTTCTTTCTTTCTTTCTTTCTTTCTTTTCTTTCTTAATCCGCTTACCCTACAGGGTTCGTTTTTCAGTCGGACTCAGCGAGGGATCCCACCTCCACCGCCTCTAGGACATTGTCCTGGAGCATGAGACTTTGGGTTGGGGAATACAATTGGGAAGGATAACCTGTAACTCGTCCAGACAGCCTCACCTGCTATGCTGAACAAGAGCCTTGTGGGGGAGGGGGGATTGGAACGTAGAAAGGGATAGACAAGGAAGAGGGAAGGAAGCGGCCGTTGCCATAAGTTAGGTACCATCCCGGCATCTGCCTGGAGGAGAAGTGGGAAACCACGGAAAACCACTTCCAGGATGGCTGAAATGGGAATCGAAGCCCCCTCTACTCAGTTGACCTCCCGGGGCTGAGCGTACCCCGTTCCAGCCTTCGTATCACTTTTCAAATTTCGTGGCAGAGCCGGGAATCGAACCCGAACCTCCGGGTGGGGTGAAGCTAATCACACCAACCACTACACCACTCAGGCGGACAATTCGTTTTATTAATTTCTTATTTTAAATCTTTTAAGATTCTGGGACGTTATTTAGTCTCTTTTATTTGGATTTAAATTGAGTAACCAACATATCTGAATGCCATCGGAGCTTTAAATAAGCATAAGTTCTGAAACATCAGAAATTTCTCTTCTCAGTTTTAAATGTTAACGAAGACCTGGCAGACATTCACCGTTCTTTCTGCACTCGAAAACTTGCGTTTGATCGCCACTGTCTTGTGCAATTCAGAATTAGGTAAATAACGTTGAAACAGGAACAGGTCCACACATCTTTGACATATTCTTGCCCGGGGACACGTTTGGTCTTCTAATGGTGAAGTTTCTCCTTTACTCTTCATGTATTTTGTTACGTATGGATGGAAAAATATCCTAATAATAATAATAATAATAATAATAATAATAATAATAATAATAATAATAATAATAATAATAATAATAATTTCGTGTGGCTATTTCTAGCCGAGTGCAGCCCTTGTAAGGCAGACCCTCCGATGGGGGTGGGCGGCATCTGCCATGTGTAGGTAACTGCATGTTATTGTGGTGGAGGATAGTGTTATGTGTGATGTGTGAGTTGCAGGGATGTTGGGGACAGCACAAACACCCAGTCCCCGGGCCATTGGAATTAACTAATGAAGGTTAAAATCCCCAACCCGGCCGGGAATCGAACCCGGGACCCTCTGAACCGAAGGCCAGTACGCTGACCATTCAGACAACGAGTCGGACATCCTAATAATGACAACATAGCGATGCTCAGCTATTCTTCTTGCAGGAAGAACAGCAAACATGCAAACGCTACCCGTCTCTAGGATCAAATTTCTTTCCGTATACATTCTGCAATTTTCTTTTCGTACATGAATAAATTATTCATAAGAATGCAGTCTTAGTTTTTGAAATACCCTGGCCCAAAATTTCAAATAAGCTCTGCATGTTGACGAAAAACTATTATGCAAAATTTGTTTGATGTGTATACTGTATTACTTGATTATGACTTTGCTAGCAAGACCTAGTGTTTACAGTGTACTATGTCTTCTGGTGTAGGCTAGAACAAATTTGTTACTTTCATTGACCTGTCTCATCCTTGGCTTTGATAACATGAAAGTGACCGAGGTATGAGTGATGCTAGTAATGCCATTCCCAAAGCAGCCAGTCCCTGTTACGAATGGCGTGAAATTGTTTCTCATAGGGTCGGTTGATGCGGGCATTTCAATAGACTTGTCAGACTGAGATGTAATAGCAACTTCTGGCTCGGTGAGGAAAGCAACGGGAAACTACCTCACTCCTCATTTACCGAGTACGGCTCTTCATTGACGCCTGGGCCACCTAATGGCAGAAGACTAAGCAGGTGAGGTCCAAACCAGCCTCCGGGTTGAGCACTCAACAACATTACTTGATTAGTATATAGTGGTGTAACAATATTAAGGGGACTACAACAGGTAATGTCAAATGTCTCCGTTAATATTAACTGCACCAAAAAACTGTAAATGATAAAAGTAGTATAAAATATCGTTTCCGATATTTTAAGCCTTTTAAACACTTTTACGTTAGGAATAATAAAATAACAACAACAGAGATATTCACAGATCATATTTTCTACAAAGTTCTAAGTATTTCCGAAATGATTAGTTCTATCAAAAAACGTAGCCTACATAACAACAGTGACAGAAAAACTATTTGCAATATTTCTAAGTCTGATACAATTTTAATAATAATGTTATTGACTTACGTCCCAGTAACTACTTTTACGGTTTTCGGAGATGCCGAGGTGCCGGAACTGCGGGTGTTCTTTTACGTCCCAATACAGTAGATCTACCGACACGAGGCAGACGTATCTGAGCACCTTCAAATACCACCGGACTGAGCCAAGATCGAACCTGCCAAGTTGGGGTCAGAAAGCCAGCGCCTCAACCGTCTGAGCCACTCAGACCGGCATGATACATTTTTACTGTACGAACTACAAGAATGGTGATATTCACGAATGTAGGTTTGCTATTGCCAAGACCACGAACGTTGAGCGTCACTGACGTGTGAATATTGTTCAGTAGTTGAGCTGATGGTGGTAGTGGGTGTTATTATTGTCCTCTATAAGCTGGAAAACCACGTGGTTATTATCACTCACTAATCAGGAAGATGTCCACCTCTGTGGTGTAGTGCTTAGTGTGATTAGCTGCCACTCCTGGAGGCCTGGGTTCGATTCCCGGCTCTGCCGCGAAATTTGAAAAGTGGTACGAGGGCTGGAACGGGGTCCACTCAGCCCCGGGAGGTCAACTGAGTAGAGGTGGGTTCGATTGCCACCTCAGCTTTCCTGGAAGTGGTTTTCCGTGGTTTCCCACTTCTTCTCCAGGCAAATGCCAGGATGGTACTTAACTTAAGGCCACGGCTGCTTCCTTCCCTCGTCCCTGCCTATCCCTTCCAATCTTAACATCCCCGCAAGGCCCCTGTTCAGCATAGCAAGTGAGGCCGCCTGGGCGAGGTACTGGTCATCCTCCCCAGTTGTATCCCCTGACCCAGAGTCTGAAGCTCCAGAACACTGCCCTTGAGGCGGTAGAGGTGGGATCCCTCGCTGAGTCCGAGGGAAAAGCCAACCCTGGAGGTTAAACAGATAAAGAAACAGAAGGTCGGGAAGATAGTAAAGAATATCGAAATGAGAAGAAAAATAATGAACGATCACTTGAAGAATAAAAGGAAAGGCCGTGTTGGAAGCCCAGGCATCGAATGCTTTAATATATCACTGGCCAGAAGAAAATAAAATGTGATGGCCTACAATGTCCTAAGTCTCTAAAGCTTATCAAAAATAACACATTGCTGTCTAACTATTGTTGTTATTTTATGTGTGTTCTGTCTCTTCTGCTGCCACTCAGGTGGTATTACTGCCGCGGGTACAGAAACGAACTCGTCAGCGATGAGTACACATTAGCTAGTCACACAAGTGAATATTAAATTAGAGTGTCTATAAAATAAATTCATCTAAGAGGAGTAAATTCACTGGTTAAAAGAGCATACAAAAAGCAGTTTGAGTTTGGCACGCAGTTTGAGGCACGTAGCTGGTGGGTTCGAACCCCACAGTCGGCAGCTCAGAAGCTGGTTTTCCGTCCTTTCCCAGTGTCACACCAGGCAAATGATCGGATGGCATCTTAAGTAAGGCCACGGCCGCTTCCTTCCTAATCTTTGCCCCTCTCTATCCCATCACCGCCATAACACCTGTTTGTGTAGGTGCAACGTAAAGCAAATAGCCAAAAAGAAAATAAACATATAAAATATACGAATTTCAAGGCGGAAAAGTAAGAAGAGGAAGGTAATGAGCCACGGGAGGAAGAGAGAAGTGATGAAGATGAAGTAGACACAAAGCTATACATATTAGTTATATTCTCTGAAGATGTTATTGTATTTTCAGACAACTCTCCATAAGGTGAGTAAATAAGATCCTGAACGTGTCCATTATCCGGGATACAAGAAGTACGTTAAATAGGGTAAATATATTTCGCGTTGTACTTTCGGAGTCGATTATCGGCACACTTTTTGGAATTAAGAGTATTTAAATGTGAGGGACACGTTCTAAAAAAGAACCTTTTCGAGACAAAATTATGGCATTCCGGCGACACTTAAAATACTAACAAAGGACGCGAGAGCCGAGTAATATTGTAACTGTTTTCACTAAGGCAGCCAAGGTTCGAATTCCAGCCATGCGTGTGGGATTTTGGAAATGAAATAACCTTCGTGTGGCTCGGATTCGACGTAAAACGGAGGTCCCGAGTCTCTGATTATGATATTAGCAGTCGTGTAAATGCATAGCACAAGGTTGCTTTCTTAAAATATATAGCAAATGAAGAGCCGTTTAACACAGCATTAGTGTTTCTAACATCTCGGCAATGAAACAAATATTCCTCCTTTTCACTTAGACATTTTTAAAAGCGAATTATCGAGTAACAAGTTCAGAACTACTGCTATGGCAGTAGTAGTAGTTAAGTGAGCAAATAATAGTTTCATAATGCACTCAACCGGTCAGAAAAGTAGTGTTTTAAAGGAGGACAAGGACATCGATCCGACTCGAACTAGACGCGAGGAACGCTCCCTAGCTGACGTGCTGTGTTCAGTATGTTGCAGTGTGGCACAAAGAATCAAACTATTGGGTAACACTCCGGTTTGCAACATTATGGACCGGATCAAACGGGTGTAATATAGACTATGAATTTTTCATTTTAACATTTCATACCAAAAAAGTACAGCGCACATAGCCGTGAAAAGATCATTTATGTTGTATATTTGAAATATATTTTCAGCCAGACTGACTACTATATATGAATCGATTCAAAAGCTTGAATTAAGCTAATCTATACTTCTTGACTGCTGTATGGACGAACTAGGATCAAACTGTGTAAGCCTGTACGGCATCCTGTCCTACATTCCTCCCTTTCATCTTTTCCTATCTAATCTTCCTTAACCAATCCTTGCTTCATTTCGATACTAATGGCATTAGGCTTGAGAAGCCTAGCGAATATTTCATGTTCCTGTTTCTCACGACCCTAATGCCATGTGCATAGAGGGCAGTAGAATACATCCACGGTATCCCCTGTCCGTCTAAAGTGGCGTCTTAAAGCGGGATCAGGGGCTCTCAAATTAAGAGCGTGGATTGGCGACCTCGGTCCCCTTAGCTGACTATGGCATTACTTCCATTTATCTGTGCCAATCTCCCCAATTAAATCTTTCCTATCCGATCTTCCTTTGTCAAATCTTGCTTTCATCCGACCCAGAGGGTATTAGTTTCGCGAACCCTAGAGAGTATTTCACTTCCACGCCGTTCGTGGCCTTTGTCTTTCTTCAGACGACCCTTCATTCTTTGAAGTGTCCGACTCGTTGGCTGAATGGTCAGCGTACTGGCCTTCGGTTCAGAGGGTTCCGGGTTCGATTCCCGGCCGGGTCGGGGATTTTAACCTTCATTGGTTAATTCCAGTGGCCCGGGGGCTGGATGTTTGTGCTGTCCCCAACATCCCTGCAACTCACACACCACACATAACACTATCCTCCACCACAATAACACGCAGTTACCTACCTCCCTCATCGGAGGGTCTGCCTTACAAGAGCTGCACCCGGCTAGAAATAGCCACACGAAATTAATTCTTTGAAGTGTCGGACACCTTCCTTCTGATTAGTGTTAGTAAACGATGGGTTTCCAGTTGTACTTCCTCTTAAAACATCTTTCATGACTCTTCCTTTTGCCGATATCTTCATTATTTGAAGGTTCCGATCACTATCTCGTTGCCTTCAGTTAATATTAAGAGGTGCCAAAAATCACACTATTTCGTACCAAAAACAAACAGAAAGGCCATTAAGGACCTTGATGTACCAAGGCCACTACTACCCTGTGGGGATACTGGAGTGTCACGTGTCACCTAGCCCTTCGCCTTCGTCCTTCACTGCAGCTCAAATCACCACACATCTCCTAGCCGCAGAGCGAGTGAAGGAGAAATTTGTGAAATGCGTAAGACGCGGTGGAGTGATTGAGTCAGTCCCATCCAACAGAGGTTGTATGTGCGCGCCTCATACTTACAGGCCCCGGATCGATTTCCGGCCAGTCCAGGACTGAAATCCATGGGCTGGGGCGGGTTCGCTCAGCCTCGTGACATCGACTGAACAGCTGATAGACTAGGTACATCGTTGGGGAAAGGAACACACACAGAGTAGCGTGGAATATCCTCAGTGGAGAGATGGCCTGGAATGACATTAATAGACGAATAAATTTGAGTGGTGTCTTTAAAAGTAGGAAAGATCACAATATGAAGACAAAGTTGGAATTCAAGAGGACAAATTGGGGAATATTCGTTTACAGGAAGGGGAGTTAGGGATTGGAATAACTTACCAAGGGAGATGTTCCATAAATTTCCAATGTCTTTGCAATCATTTAAGAAAAGGCTAAGAAAAAACAGATAGGGAATCTGCCACCCGTGCGACTGCCCTAAATGGAATTCAGTAGTGATTGATTGATCCTCAGCCGTATCGCTTGCTTTTCTCGATCGTGTATGCTGCCAAAACAAGAAATATGAAATGTCTATGTTAATACTAGCTCTATTGAAAAAATGCACATAATAATAACCGCAAAACCAAACCCAACTGGTTTAAAGAAACTGAAAAAGACCTAGTAGAATTAAAAATTACAGAAAATTCACTATTCGATCGAACAGCTAAAGTAATAAGAGGAAAATATAAGGTTCCAAGAAAAATCTACATTAAAAGCCAAACCTATTATCTCGGAAGATGAGAGAAAACGAAGATCAGAAGAAATGAAGAAAAACTGAGTACTAAGAAAAGAACAACACACAGAGAAGTACTCCAAAGAGGCTGAAACGAAAGAATAATAACAGAAGTTATGCAAGATATTTCTGACTTTTTATATTTCGTGCAATTTCATACGAGGAACCAAACCAAACCCCATAGCACAATGGCCCGCTGCTCAGACCGAATGCCTGCAGATTACCAGGTGTTATTCTGTCCTTTGTCCGTATTCAGCACGACGAATCTTCTCGGCCGTTATTCTTAACTTTCTAGACCGGGGCCGTTATCTCACCGTCAGATAGTTTCTCAGTTGTAATCACATAGGCTGAATTGACCTCGAGCTAAGCCTCAGATCCAGGTAATAATATATAACCTGTCTTCTGCGTAAGAGGCAAGGAGACACGCCTCTGCACCTCCTCCCCTCCACGCTCCAATTGGTTCAACACCAAGTACGCAGTGTGCCAGCTTAGCATTGGCCAGCAGGTATTCATCGCTGATCGCGCGGAATTTGAAATGTTGCAACTTTTAGGCCCCGTAGTTAACGCTCTAATGAATGTTGGCACCCAAAATTGATGCCGACAACACTTTTACGTATACCTCAATGTGTTTTCCAAGTTTCATCGCGATCGGCGACTTACCAATTGCCGATGTTTCCTTGTCAGTCTCATCCTTGGATTTGACAACGTGAAAGTGAATACAGCTTACAGTTTTTCAGCCTGTCGAAAACAATAAATGTAACACTATAATATGCATGTAAAATGGACTATTTTTCTTATAACTGTCCATTTTTTACAAACTCTACCTACAATTGTCCATTTTATACGTATGTTATAGTATTACATTTAGTGTTTCCGACAGACTGAACAACTGTAAGCTGTATTAACTGAGTCAACACTCAAAAAGACTGGCTTCCTTCTGAACAAAATATGAAAGTGACTGAGGAATCTGTGGTGTAGTGGTTAGTGTGATCAGCTGCCCGCCCCCCCCCCCCTTGGAGGCCAAGGTTCGATTCCCGGCTCTGCCACGAAATTTGAAAAGTGGTCCGAGGGCTGGAACGGGGTCCACTCAGCCTCGGGATGTCATCTGAGTAGAGGTGGGTTCGATTCCCTCCTCAGCCATCGTCGAAGTGGTTTTCGGTGGTTTCCCACTTCTCCTCCAGGCAAATGCCGGTATGGTACCTAACTTAAGGCCACGGCCGCTTTTTCAGTCTGTCGAAAACAATAAATGTAACACTATAATATGCATGTAAAATGGGCTATTTTTCTTATAATTGTCCTCTTCCTTGTCTATCCCTTCCAAACTTCCCATCCCCCCCACAAGGCCCCTGTTCAGCATAGCAGGTGAGACCGCCTGGACGAGGTACAGGTCATCCTCCCCAGTTGTATACCCGACCCAAAGACTGAAGCTCCAGGACACTGCCCTTTAGGCGGTAGAGGTGGGATCCCTTGCTCAGTCCGAGGGAAAAACCGAGCCTGGAGAGTAAACAGATGAAGAAGAAGAAGAAGAAGAAGAAGAGACGAAGAAGAAGACTGGGGAATGAGCGATGCTAGTAATGGCGTTCTTTATACAGTCAGATCCTATTACGAATGGTATGAAAATGCCAGTCCTAGGATCGCCTGGTGCGAGCATTTCAGGGGAGTTGGCTGACAGACATGTAACAGCACCGGTTGGTTCCGTGAGGATAGCAACAGGAAACTACATCAAACCTTATTTCCCTTGTACGCCTATTTAGCGGCGACTCCTAGGTCATCTATGAGAGCTGATGGTAGAGGATCCAACCAGCCTTCGGGCTGAGTACACGTCTTCTTCTTCTTCTTCTTCTTCTTCTTCTTCTTCTTCTTTTTCTTCTGTTTACCCTCGGACTCAGCGAGGGATCCCGCCTCTACCGCCTCAAGGGCAGTGTCCCGGTGCTTCAGACTCTTGGTTGGGGGGATACAACTGGGGAGAATGACCAGTTCCTCGCCCAGGCGGCCTCACCTGCTATGCTGAACAGGGGCCTTGTGGAGGGATGGGAAGATTGGAAGGGATAGGCAAGGAAGAGGGAAGGAAACGGCCGTGGCCTTAAGTTAGGTACCATCCCGGCATTCGCCTGGAGGAGAAGTGGGAAACCACGGAAAACCACTTCCAGGATGGCTGAGGTGGGAATCGAACCCACCTCTACTCAGTTGACCTCCCGAGGCTGAGTGGACCCCGTTCCAGCCCTCGTACCACTTTTCAAATTTTCGTGGCAGAGCCGGGAATCGAACCCGGACCTCCGGGGGTGGCAGCTAATCACGCTAACCACTACACCACAGAGGGGGACAGAACATTAATATAAGGAGTAGTAATTTTGTTTTAAATCCTATAAACGCTGGCAGTACGAACCGACGTTTCCTATGTAGCTTTTTGTTTATATTTTCTGTTTTAGTGTTCTGTTAAGAGCCTCCCTGGATCAGGCGGCAGCGCGCCGGCCTCTCAACGCTGAGTTCTGTGGTTCAAATCCCGGTCACTCATGTGAAATTTGCGCTGGACAAAGCGGAGCTGGGACAGGTTTTCCTCC
The DNA here is from genome assembly GCF_040414725.1 of Anabrus simplex. NCBI lineage: Eukaryota > Metazoa > Arthropoda > Insecta > Orthoptera > Tettigoniidae > Anabrus > Anabrus simplex. The sequence goes on from NC_090265.1 coordinate 1,165,188,182, forward strand.
GGGTACTCCGGTTTTTCCTGTCATAATTCATTCCAGCAACACTCTCCAATATAATTTCATTTCATCTGTCATTCATTAATCATTGCCCCAGGGGAGTGGGGGAGGCTTCGGCACCCGGCACTATTCCTATCCTCGCAGCTAGATGGGGCTTCATTCATTTCATTCCTAACCCGGTCGAATGACTGGAAACAGGCTGTGGATTTTCATTCATTTCAGTTCTATTAAGGGTAAAAAGGAATGTAGAGATGTGTAAAGTGATCTATACTATAAATAAGTTCATGAACCATGGAACATATCCTCTTGTCCCAAAGAATACAGGGAATAGAGATGGGAGGTAGCTGTAAGTAAATACTTGATATCAATTTGAAATGTATGTGTCACCATTAGTCATTGTAACAAATCTTTTCAGAAATATGTAAAAAGAATACTAAACTATTTTGATAAATCACACATTTTTGTAAAACATGTAAGAAGAAATATTTCTCAGTTGGTCATCTACTTAGTTGCAGTTGTAAATATCACACATGTAGTATTTCTATCCCATTTGGCCCAGCTATTTCCTGTTTATTCCATAGATCAAGCTGATGGCATAGGGTGCAACTCGTTGGCTGAATGTTCAATGTATTGGCCTTCGGTTCAGAGGGCCCGGGTACGATTCCCGGCCGGGTCGGGAATTTTAATCGTTTCTGATTAATTCTTCTGGCTTGGGGACTGAGTGTTTGTGTCCGTCCCAACACTGTCCTCTTCATATTAAGACAACACACCACACTACCAACCACCACAGAAACACGCAATAGTAATTACATCCCTCCATATAGGGTTGGTGTCAGGAAGGGCATCGGCCGTAAAACAGGGCCAAATCCACATGTGCGACGCAGTTTGCACCCGCGACCCCACAGGTGTGGGAAAGAAAGGTAGGAAAAGAAGACGAAGAAGCTGTTGGCACAGGCAGTCCCCGAGCATCGTTTTTGGTCAAACTATAGTAGACTTTTCCATCGTTAAACAATTTTCTTCGATTTCTTTTTGATATATAATCTTGGGTTATAGCATAAAGTTTCAGTTTCAGAGCTTCAAAATTTTGATAAGTGTATTGACAGAGTACTTAACTTCGCATTGTACACTTTGAAAGCTTCTCTGATTTGAAAGTTTAATTTTTGGAGGAGCCGAAACTACTTCAACGACTTTTTTAAGATCAACCGGATCAACCGAAACCCTTAATATACCCGACTCACCTCTTCGTATGGTTTAAAAAACAAACAAAGAAAGAAACTACAGCATCGTATAAAATGTTGCAATGATTCCTGAATCGTACTCGCCGGGGCATACAAATGTTTTAAGGTTGGTTATTATGGCTTGGATACCTTGGATACGCGGAGGGAAATTCAAGAATGCTCCGTGGTGTTCCAGCATGACGTATTACATGTTTCTAGTCCAAATAATGAACAGTAGGCTACTCTAGGCTGGTCATTTATGGCATCGAGTCTGGTGCAGTCTTGGACAGCTGAAAATCATGAAGCCTTTACATCAAGACAGGATTTCTATGAGTTGCTAATACACCTAATTAGCACTGGGTTGTGTTTGGTCCGGGTATAAATGGTTCAGTGCCTATCAGATAGCACAAAGGCGCATGATGTATAGTGCGTGATAATCTTTGCGAATTTGGTATCCGAGTGTGTAATACACCTATCCGAAAAATTGTACACTCGGCAGGCAGTGTTTCATTTGTGTAGAGAATAGTTTAAAAGACGTACCATAAGGCTTGTGTGTTCGCCGTTCTCTTTAAGGATTGCAGTTACAATAATAATAATAATAATAATAATAATAATAATAATAATAATAATAATAATAATAATAATAATAATAATAATAATAATGAGTGGCTCATATGAACCCAGATTGGTGTTATTGACCCCGGATCAAATCAGAATCATTTTAAGGTGCTCAAATACGCCTATTTTCTTTCGATAGATTTACCGAAACATAAAATAAATCTTTTGAGATAAAATTACCAGCACCTTGGCGTCTACAAAAACCGTTAAAGTATTTAATTGAACGTGAAACTATTATTATTATTATTATTATTATTATTATTATTATTATTATTATTATTATTTGACTCCTTTACTGAATGGTCAGCGCATTAGAGGGTCCTGGGATCAATTCCCGGCCGAGTCAGGGATTTTAATCGCACATGGTTAATTCTTTAGGCTCAAAGGCTGCGTATTCGTGTTTGTCCTAATACTCTCCCTATCATACAAAAACGACAGGTTCGATCCTGGCTCATTCCGGGAGTATTTAAAGGTGCTCAAATACATCATCCTGGGACCGGTAGATTTATTGACACGTAAAATAAACCCTTCGGGACTAAATTCCGGCACCTCGGCGTCTTCGAAAACAGTAAAAGTAGTTAGTGGGACGTAAAGCAAATAGCATTATTATTTTTACAAAAATAACAAACCACACTAACAAACATCACAGAAACATGCAATAGTGAATACACCCTTCCACGTAGTATTGGCATCAGGAAGGGAAACCAGCCGTAAAACATGGAAAACATGGAGAAATTCTCATGGGTGGCACAGTTAACATCCACGGGCAAAGTGGTAGAATGTTTTAGTAGTAGTAGTAGTAGTAGTAGTAGTAGTAGTAGCAGTAGTTTTACATTTTCCTGTTCCTTATATTAGTAATTTCGTAAGAAGTCGATGAGACTTCTCATCATGACTGCCATCTTCATACCTGTGAGGGGGCTGTAGGGCTAAGAGGAAAATTCAGCTTCTCCATAAGCCTTTCGGAGATCCAAGGTTCGTATACCGACTCTGACAGCAGCTATTCTGAATCTATCCCAATCCTGCATCCAAATTTCAATTAATTATACAACAATACAACAATACAACCCACAACAACATAGGACATCGCATTTAGCACAAGGGGTTGTTGACCAAAGGTCTCAGCTTCTTTACAGGAATATTAATACGGTTCCGTCATGAATTTGATTAGTATTTATATTTTATTTTTAAAGCCCAAGATGTTTTACTTTTGTTAGTGTTTTAACGTGGCACTAATAAATACATCGAAGGTTTTCAGCGATGCAAGGATGGTAGAGGTCGTGACCTTAATTAAGGTACAGCCCCAACATTTGCCTGGTGTGAAAATTGGAAACCACGGAAAACACTATTCAGGGCTGCCGACTATGGGATTCGAACCCATCAACTCCCGAATGCAAGTTCACAACTACGCGACCCAAACTGCACGGCCAACTCGCTTGTAAAGCGCAAGATTTACGAGGATCTCAGTAGCACGAAAATAAATAAGAAGAGAGAGTGCATTTAATTTTCACGTAATGCACATTTTTATATTGGTCGGCAGACGCTAAAGACCGAAGTCAATTAATTGGTGACTGTCACAACGCTGTGTTAGGAGCTCCACATTCTCAATGCCCCTGCGGGAAGGCCGACCGCGTGGCAGGCCACGCTACTAGTGGGTCACTCGCTAGGCGTACGCCATGCTGCGCCGGGCGCCTCAATGCATCTTCACTTTCTCCAGCTCGATCGCTCTGGCCTTCCGTCCACTAGTCTCACGCGTTCCGAAAACATTCGTTGGTTGCTACACTGACCTCAATAGCCATGCAACATTGGAGGCGCCCGGAGATTTTGTTGCTAGAGGAAGCGAAACACATGCGAACTGAATTACTACACCTTAAACTTACGTATTTCCTTGTAAATCATCGAGCGAGTTTGGCGCGCGGTTAAAGTCGCGTGGCTGTCAGCTTACATTCAGGAAATAGTGAGTTTGAACCCCACTGTCAGCAGCCCTAAAGATATTTTTCAGTGGTTTCACATTTTCACACCAGGCAATGCTGGGGCTGTACCTCAATCAACACCACGGTCGCTTTCTTACCACTCCTAGCCCTTTTCTGTCCCATCGTCGCCATAAGACCTATCAGTGTCGGTGAGTTGTAAAGCAAAGTTGTAAGAAATAAATTAAAATGTCCCTGTAAATACATTTCCTGCATCATTTATTTTTTCAACAATGTTCAATAATAATAATAATAATAATAATAATAATAATAATAATAATAATAATAATAATAATAATAATAACAATGAAATGAAATGGCGTATGGCTTTTACTGCCGGGATATCCCAGGACGGGTTCGGCTCGCCAGGTGCAGGTCTTTCGATTTGACTTCCGTAGGCGATCTGCGCGTCGTGATGAGGATGAAATGATGATGAAGACAACACATACACCCAGCTCCTGTGCCAGGGAAATTAACCAATGATGGTTAAATTTCCCAACCCTGGTAGGAATCGAAACCGGGACCCCTGTGACCAAAGGCCAGCACGCTAACAATTTAGCCATGTAGCCGAACATAATAATAATAATAATAATAATAATAATAATAATAATAATAATAATAATAATAATAATAATAATAATAATAATAATAATAATAATAATAATATTAATAGTTTAACGTCCCACTAACTACAGCGAGGTGCCGAAATTCAGACACGCAGGATTGTTTTACGTGCTGATACGTCTACGGACATGAGGCCGGCGTATTTGAGCATTTTCAAATGCCGCCGGACTGAGTCGGGGTCGCACCGTTCAAGCTGGGAAAAGGAAGATTTTCTCCGCTTCACGGAAAAGATCGAAGTCATGGATATGTTTTTCTGCCGAGAGAACGAGCTCATATCGACAATTCCATGCCTTTCCGAGTAGTGCGAATGCCCATACAAGATTGCAGGAGTTTAGAGGTTTCAATAATATTTTTCGCGGAGAAATGAGCTTGCGTTCTTATAGCAATGTATGCCACTGACCTGATATACACCAGGTCGCGAAGACTGATTGCCTTCGGTAACGTTACCGTGTGTGAAGGGCTTTGCTGTGGCTTAGACGAAACACCAGCCGAAGACAGTGGAAACTAGTTAAAAAATACTGCTGTCTTCGGTGACGTGTGTAACGCCAGTCAAAGAGAGTAAATATTCGTTTAAAACACGGCGCTATTTGTGCCTGCTGTGTAAAGAAGGTGACTTAGCAGTGACTTAGTAGAGACAGATGACGAATACTGGTTGCCATGGTTACCACGGTGTCGGTTTGGTGGTGGTGGTGGTGATTATTGTTGTTTTTTCTCCTAGTGGCCTTACGTCGCACCGACACAGATAGGTCTTATGGCGGTGATGGGATAGGAAAGGCCTAGGAGTTGGAAGGAAGCGGGCGTGGCCTTAATTAAGGTACAGCCCCAGCATTTTCCTGGTGTGAAAATGGAAAACCACGAAAACCATCTTCAGGGCTGCCAACAGTGGGATTCGAACGCACTATCTCCCGGATGCAAGCTCACAGCCGCGCGCTTCTAACCGCACGGCCAACTCGCAGTTGTTTTAAGAGGATGTACAACTAGGCAACCATCCTCTACAAATATCATAACACTAAAAAGAGAGAGGAAAAATGAAAGGGATCCGACACTTCGAAATATGAAGGTATTGGTCAAAAAAGACAAGGGACACGAAGAGTGTAAAAATGAAAGACTCCCTAGGCCTACATACGTAATACCGTCGGAAAAGAACAAAATTTGACCAAGTAAGGTCGGATAGGATAGATAAAAGTGAGAAGCCTGGCACAAGTGAGTGGAAGTAATGCAATAATAATTAATTCTATTTGCTTTACGTCCCACTAACTACTTTTAAGGTTTTCGGAGACGCCGAAATGCCGGAATTTAGTCCCGCAGGAGTTCTTTTACGTGTCAGTAAATCTACCGATACGGGGCTGACGTATTTGAGCACATTCAAATACCACCGGACTGAACCAGGATCGAACCTGCCACTCAGCCCGGCAAAAGTAATGCAAGGACTCAGCTAAATACCCCGTGGTCATCAACCCACCCTCCCAAGTTAAGAGCTCCTCGGGCCCATTTTAGTCGCCTCTTGCGACAGGCAGAGAATGCCGTGGGTGTTATTCTGTCCACGTTGATTCCAGATATATCCCCAGCCTAAAACATAATGTCTTCTTTAAATATGTTTTCAATATTAGAATTTAATATGAATATCTGCGGAAAGAAATATCGACTGATGTTGAACAGTCGTGCTAAATTGCTCAGACGGTAGAAGCGCTGGCCTTCTGAGTCCAACTTTTTGGCTTCCACCCCGGATTAGTCCGATGATACTTGAAAGTGCTCAAATATGCGAGCTTCGAGTCGATAGGTTTACTTGTTCGTAAACTAACTACGGTGGTACAAAATTATGGCACCTCAATGTCTCTGAAAACCGTAGAAGTAGTGAATAGGACGTTAAACGAATAACATTATTATTATTATTATTATTATTATTATTATTATTATTATTATTATTATTATTATTATTATTATTATTAAACCCCATGGCACTACAGCCCTGATGGGCCTTAGCCTACCAAGCGACCGCTGCTCAGCTAAAAGGCCTGCATATTACAAGGTGGCGCATGGTCAGCACGTAGAATCCTCTTGTTGGTTTTTTCTTGGTTTTCTAGACCAGGGTTGCCATCTCGCCGTCCGGTAGCTTCTCAATATTAATCACGTAGGCTGAATGGACCTTGAACCAGCCTTCATTTCCAGGTAAAAATCCATGACCTGGTCGGGAATGGAATCTGGTGCCTCGGGCTGAGAGGCAGGCACTCTATTATTTTTATTAATGAATTCACGAAAAATCCTATATATTGATGTTTTCCCTATATTAATAAAATGTAATGGAAAATTTAAAGTCTGAATGCATGTAACGTCCATTGGTAGGTGATTCCATTGTCGGGCTCCAGTAATGGCAAGAGTCTGTGCTCAAGGAAATGGACAGTACAGAGCATGGAAGGGTACCAGTGTATGTTGTTTCAAGTAGTGTTGTGTCTTATCTCATGTTGTCAGAACCTCCTTGAACATTTTTTGAACACAGCAGCCTGTTGATGAGTTCAGAAACACTAACCCATAAACAAAGGTCAGCTCTATGTCAGAAGTTGAAAGGGAAAGATCGGCAGGATTCCGTGCACTCGACTGTAGCCTACGTATTACCAGATATAGCTGGAGAGTCGTGGTCACCACACACATAGTACAATGTGAAAGGTAAGAGAGGACAGACTTCTAACAAAATTCAGAGTTCGCGGTCAGATGTTACTGAAAACGGGGCGTGATAGTCTACTATAGAACTGGCTTCTCACCAAGGCTACCGTGGTGCGAATCCTAGCCAATGAAGATAGCGTTTACAAAATAAAAGTAATTTTGCTGTGGTTCGGATTCCACGTAAAACTTGAGGTCCCGTGGTTAGTATCACATCATTAGTCACATTAACTATAAGCTTGCTTTTCTGAAAATACCTATCAAACAGGGAATCAGTACCAAACAGAGTGTGCATTTAAAAAATTAAGTTACCGAACTCGATAGCTGCAGTCGCGTAAGTGTGGCCAGTATCCAGTATTCGGGAGATAATGGGTTCGAACCCCACTGTCGGCAGCCCTGAAGATGGTTTTCCGTGGTTTCCCATTTTCACACCAGGCAAATGCTGGGGTTGTGCCTTAATTAAGGCCACGGCCGCTTCCTTCCCACTCCTAGCCCTTCCCTGTCCCATCGTCGCAATAAGACCTATCTGTGTCGGTGCGACGTAAAGCAACTAGAAAAAAAAGTTACCTTAAACGTGTACAAATATGGTAATGGAGTAAGCCGGAGGAATCACACCTGCCTCTTACCGGGAAACCCCTGGTTCGATTCTCGCCTAGGTCAGCGAATTTTAAAAGGATCTGAGAGCTGTTTGGAGATCCACTCAATCTACGTAAAAAAATAATTGAGGATCTATCTGACGGTGACGTATCGGCCCCGATATAGGGAAGCAATAATAGGAGCCGCGAGTATTCGTTACGCTGACCACACGTAACCTCACAATCTGCAAGTCTTCAGGCTAAGCGGTGGTCACTTGTATACCAAGGCCCATCAGGGCTGTGGCACTATTGATTTTGAAAGTATGAGAGTAATGTAGCAATACTGGTAGCTGGAAGTGTTGGAACCGCTACCACACACACACAAACAGGGATGAAGAGAGATAGAGAGTTCTACTATTTTAAGAACCGATAGTGCTGTCTAAGCTCATCTAATTGAAAATGGGCAAATGTAACTGTCTTCACTCTCATACGGCTTCCTCAATCTGCATAGAAGCCGTACAGTTTCTGATAGTAATTGATTCTCTCTGGAGGAAATTCGCAAGGTTACGTCAGTCATTTCGTGAAACCTGATATAAGACGGTTTTAAATAGATTACTCTGACTTTAAGGTTATAGCACAGGTTGAATTCACATAGAAACACTGTCCTACTGATACACTTCCACTGCAGCCACTGTGGTAAAATAGGCACACAAATACCACATGGTCTACTTCTCGGCTATGGTATAGTCACACACACTCCTACTATAGTTCAATAAGTATAACTATGAGCCGGTACATCGGTTTGAACGCATGGCACGGCCTTGAGGCCACGAATCACAGTAGCGAATCGTGCGCGCTGTCGACACGTGACTGGTTGCCTCAAGGCCATTCCTTGCGTTCAAACCGCTGTAGCGGCGGGAAGTGTTCGGAGTTATACCTTCTAAGCCAGAGGTTCTCAGACTATTATGAGATTGTACCTCACACTCATGGCTAAACGTTCAGTGTATCCCCACGAAAATTCCCTAAATTATAGGTTTAAAAGAAATGAGAACCTGGCTGATTATTGAGACATGTTTAGTCGATTATAAGCCATTCCTTTAAATACATATCGTAAAAAAGACGAGATTGTGAAATTAAATACTATTTTATAACACATCACAAAAAATCTACGTGTTTGTGTTTGTATGAAGTATACTACAATGATTATAAAGTTTCACAAAACGCTAGGTTTTAGCCTCAATATCAAATTAAAAAATAACGATGAAAAAATTCGATCTTAATTCTGGAATTCAGATAATGCGAACCATCAAAATTTCAACAGAATGGGTGTGTCTGCATGGTGTAAACAGTTATCTGATGTGTCGTAGTTCAGGTGAAACTTTCAAGCGAAGCGTGGCTCCATATTTAGCTTCCTTCTTATCTATTTGAATATTTCAATTTTTATTCATTTTTTCCCTGAAGGCTTTGCCTGAAAGCAGTTTTATCGATTTAAACTTAATGTAAATTATTTTAGGATATATTGATCTTTCACACTTGATAAAACCTTAACATTTAATCGTTAATACATTTTAATTTGTTATAACCTTGTGATTGAATATTGTTTTATTGTTTTAATATTGAGCCTTTACTTGGCTTGACACGTTTATAATAATAATAAAATTGTATTACATGTTTATGAGACACACATTTATATATCAGTGCCCTTTTTAAGTTGTATCCATCGCTTATTTTATACATTTGTATTAAACTGAGACATTGATAATTTGTTCCTCTGTTTTATTTTCATGTTCATTTTCATCTTGGTACCCTGAAGATAATTTTCTGTTTTTTTAATTGTCACACCTTTCAAACGTTGGTGCCTTTAAAAACTTGGCTACCTCCTTCCTATTCCTTCCCCTATGAATCCCATACTAGCGTCTCAAACGTGTGTTAAATAGTGTGAAGACGCACCAGCAAGAAAATAAATATCGCTTGGATTTGGTTTTTTCATATCCATTAAAGCCGATAGGTTGACGACGAACGGGTTTTAAATAAGAAGAAGGCATAGCCTCTCTCTCTACTTGAGCTTTTTTGTCCGTACATTATGTAACCTTATTTTTTAAGACTATATTCCATCAGTTCTAAGATAAAAGGATAAACTGAGGTTCTAATAAATACAATAAAGTCGAACCCATCAAGCGTAGCCAAACAATGGAAAAGAAAACTGTGAAAGGAACTCTCTGAAGTGGACTAAAAAGGAGGCGGAAAAATCTTTCCTCTGTGACGGAAGAGGAATTTGACAAAAACATTAAATAATGTTCTATATTAGAGCTTTTCCACAAATAATAATAATAATAATAATAATAATAATAATAATAATAATAATAATAATAATAATAATAATAATAATGTATACATTATATCTCTCAGCACTGCTTCAGGACTCTCTAAATGAACTAAACACCTTCATAATCCATTATTTCCAACTGGCACTATGCATTAGCTTCTTGAAATAAATAAAAACAAATCTCCCTATGCTTATCTTACCTAAATGTTGTAGTGTGTTATTTCTCAAGGTAATTTGTCTTCTCCTATTCGCCTCATGACCCCAGCACCGAAGTCACCCGGAAAGTTTCATCCAGCGTGATCATTCGAGGTCATACGAGCTCTCTCTCATAAGTTTCCTTTGCTAAACTTTGTTATAGATACAGGAGTGTTGCGTTTGAACTTAACAAACAGTCGCTCTGTGGGACCGTGAGAGGTGGGTAATATGACTGACTACTCATTAAAGCGGCCCGGATCGAATCCCGGTCAATGCGAGTGAAATTTTTGAAGTAGAGGATCACGTCCTTGCGGTACGAATTCAAGTAAAACAGCTTTGGTCACAACTTTATGTAGAACAACAAACTTCTGCACTAATTTACGACCTACACATTTATGTGATCTTGGTCATAACTGTTAATTTTTCTCAACTTCTTTGTCTTCATTATAGATTAATTTTAGTTGTAATTGTATAATAGTTCAATTACAAATATTTTTGAAGTCCTTCACTTTTAAAGTGGCACACGATTTCCTTCTTCATGAGATTCTCTGAATCAGTTTTCATTGTTTTAAAGGCTCAAATGCACTTTTATATCCCTTTCAAACAGTAGGATTGTATAAATTGTATGCTCTATACTACTTCACGATACAAACAATTTGCATTCTTTGGCAGGGACAGATACAAATCAACATTTCACAACTAAATGCTGCAGTTCCTTGATGATTATTGGAACATTAACCAGTTAAAACAGAGAGAGCAAAGCGTACACAAACATGTGGTACAGATTTGACAATTTGAACACTCTGACAGAAAACATGAAGCCAGAAAGAAATATGTTTCTGACTTGCACATGTGTGTGAGCTGGGTGGAAGGGGACATACAGCACATGTACATAGGCTTAATGAACGCTTCTTGTTCTAATGCGGGTGACATTGGCAGCTGTGATCGTTTTCATCCCATTCATTACAGTTTCGTAGGCTTATCATCCGTTTGTACTGTCCAGCATAGAAACTAAACACATCGTTGTATTAATCTTGCCTAGGAACACGGGCCGATATTTTTAGGATGTCGATAAACTGCGGGTTGCATAGAACCAAATTATAAGGTGCTGATGGACCACTCTGTGTAATATCAACAGAGATCAACATTGTGTTAATTGGCCGACTTATGACAAATAGGAGAAATGTTTTTCTTGAGAAGCATGCACAAAGTAGCCTAATGAACTGATGTTCTCAAGACTAGATTATACCTCCTGTTAGACATCATAGGTATCGTTTGAACATACGAGTATTTTAACTTGTTCTACCCTTGGTTCTGCATCCTGATTCCAGCCTTGACCATCCCAACAATGTTTCGCCATATTTTCTCTTACAGCTTTTGACTCCTTAAAGTGATAATCACCTTCACTTTTAATAGTAAGCCAATCATTACCCGGTAGATGTTACAAAGGTAGGCAATAAAGTCTAACAACTGAGTGTCATTCTCTCACGCATTCACCGTCCTGTTAGAATTGAGTGATGCATTCGTCTTGAAAGTGTGTTCGAGCCCCGAGGATGGTCACATTTTCAGCTCTTTCGTCATAGTAGATATGGATCTCTTTTACATGAGATGAGTTTGTTCTGGTGGAGACATGCTACGTGCCATTCAGAATTCATACAGATAGCAGAAGATCTCATTGAAGGAAAGACACCATACGGACGATCGTGATACAGATAGACCCACAGCACTATAGCCCATTAAAGGTTTTGGCCTGCCAAGACGGCTACTGCCCATCCATATGTCCTGAATATTTTTGAATGCGACGTGATCATCACGATGACATCCTTGGACGTGTTACTTGTGTTTCTGACCGAGTGAATGTCTGTCATATCAGATATTTTGTTTCACGAAACTGAGTAAAACCCTACTTTTAGTCTTCAGTTCTCCAACCTTCCTCAAGTAGAAAAAGAAGAAGATAATAATTATAAGAAAAAGAAGTTAACGAATAAGACAAGGAGGAAGGAATACGTTTGGACCCTCCACAATGTGTATGGCATAGGAGCGGACAGCTATTCAGCAATGAAGACGATTGCGAAGGACCGCAGAACATAAGAGGATCTTCTTGGCAACCGACCAGCCCTATGACTAACTGCTTAAGATTCGTTATTTTAACATTTTTTAACTAAGAATTTAGCATTTAAAATTTAAATCTAGAATTTTCTAACATTCACCAGTTAAAACAGAGAGAGAGAGAGCAAAGCGTACACAAACGTGTGGTACAGGTTTGACAATTTGAACACTCTGACAGGAAACATGAAGCCATGTTAGCATTTGGGGACAGTAATTAGCTCAGTGCACTTAGCTGCTGGCTTCCTATCTGAAAGGCTGAGGTTCAAATCCTTGCCGATCCTGGGTTGAGATTTCCATCTTAAAAAGCAGGTGGAGTCAGGAAGGGAATCCGGCTTTAAACTACTGGCCAAAACCAAAATGAGGCTGAGTGGTTCCAGTGACCACAGAAAAAGCTGAGAATAAGCTGAGGAAAGTTCTCATTTATGTTAGCATTTAGGATTTTGCAGCGTTTTACGATGGAAGTGATATTTTCGAATGGAGAATTGGATGTTGAAATACCAACGTATCAACTGTTGGATTTTCCAAATTTTCTATTGTAAATTCAAGAAAATAACTACTAGAACATCAAACTGAAGTTAATTTGGAAACATTAACGAATTTTTAAATTGATATGGACTCGCTCACTTATAAAATGTGTCTACCTGCATTTAGAAACCAGTATTCAAGGCAATATATACAAATATATTTTGTCGTTGGAACACACCTATTAAAAGTTCAGCATAAATAATTGCAATTGTAATTTAATTTACCTTTCCAGCCAAAAATTGAGTGAAACATTCACTACTCAAGACAAGATATGAACTTACGCCATTTGAACCACTCACTGAATGTTTAACAAACAACAAATTTCAACACTACCAGCTTTCTTTTCGAAAAGTCAATTTAAAAAAAATAATACGTGCAGAGCACACCCACTCATCATGGCTACTTTCTTTATATACATGAGAATGTCTTATGAGTGAAGCCCGGATTTTTATGCACTAACGGGTTAGATTGCAAACTAATTTGGTAAGTAGGAAGTGTTGGCCACCCGCTCTTCTATAATGTAGCAAGAGTAACATCTATTATAGGGGTTCTGATGGGCCGTACCCCTAATGTTTATGCAAACTTCGTAACATAGACGTTGTAAAGGTAGTCTATATTTGCTATTGGCTGTAAGTTTGCATTCTAACCTATCAATGCATAATAATCCGGGCTCTACTCATGAGAATGTAATTTCGCCCTTATTTTGCAGAAACACATACAGTACATTTCGCATTATGTACTCTAATACACCAAATTGTGTTTTAAACGTCAAATACCCCCTTTGTACATTTAAAGCATCTGGCCACATTTAGCACGTATCCCGATTGCGAATAGGCCTATCTGTCATCTCTAATGTTCATGTAGAGCCTTTTCTTTTTTTTGGTGCATGTTTTAAGAATTATAAAGTTACTGAAAGACATACTGGATAAAAGATATGTAAATATCTTTTCTTGCTGTCCAATCTACAAATATGAAAAGATGTCACCGTCCCACTCGAGAGTTGAAGGGAAACGGACAGGAAGTAATTTTGATCCTGGAATTCTAAACACTTTGTGTGACAAGGCTAGACGAGACAATAGCGTGTAGAAAGTACGCCAGATCACCGACATTGAAAGTTCACCAGCTTGAAACATAACACAAGGGAATTGTTTGGATTGTGTGTTCTGCACACTCTACCGTGGCAGGTGCTTTCTACGACCAAGAGCGGGGACGGAGTTCCGTTGACCTGGAGGGGCGTGATAGCTGAGTGAGATCGTCACTAGTTCATCACCAAGGTGGCTGTGATTCGAATCCTGATCAATAATGTGGAATACTTGGAATAAATGAGATCACTCTAGTTCGAATTAGACGCAACACTTGGTGGTCTCTGAGGCTATGATAACGATATACCGGGCTAAGTGACTCAGACGGTAGAGGGCTGATCTTCTGAGACCCAATTAGCGGGTTCGATCCTTGCATAGTCCTGTGGCAAGTGTTCAAATACGCCTGTCTCGTGTTGGTAGATTATCCGGCATTTAAAAGAAATCCTGCGGGACAAAATTCCGGCACCTCAGCATATTAAAAATCGTCCTTTCTGGCCTTTTCCCAATTACCTGGTCTCGGCATTTTGCACGCCTTTCCTGCCAAACATATGTGGTGGTTTGTAGCGTGATTTGTGTGTAAATGAAGATGTGTATCAAGACGAATAGACACCTAGCTCCCCAGTTAGAGGAATTAACCAGTCAACATTAAAACACAGAACTGCCTGGGAATCGAAACCGGGGACTTCTGAATCGAAGGCTACTACGCTGATAATTCAGCCAAAGAGCCGGACGAAAATAGTAAAAGAAGTTAGTGGGATGTAGAGCCAATGACATTATTTGTTATCTGATTTTATGAGTGGTTTTATTGTTGTAGCCTATTGCTCTACGTAGCCTATATAGATTAACTGGGATTACGCGCCAGTGTACTTTCTGCCCCGTTAGATGTACAATGATACATTTAAGGCAGGAATCGTCTGATATTTATGTACATATCACGTTTCTTTATTATTCTTTATTTCTTTATTTCCTTTATTTGCGTCGCACCGACACAGATAGTTCTTGTGGCAACGATGGGATTGGAAAGGCCTAAGAATGGGAGGGAAGCGTTCGTAGCCTTTATTAAGGTTAAGCCCCAGATATTGCCTGGTATGGAAATGGGAAACCACGGAAAACCATCTTCAGTGCTGCCGATAGAGGGGCTGGAACTCACTATCTCCCGGATGCGAGCTCACAGCTGCGTACCCCTAACCGCACGGCCAACTCGCCCGGTTTTTTGTTTTAATTTGCTTAATATTATGCTGCTTGCTAATGGTTTAACGTCACACTGTCCGGCTCCATGGCTAAATGGTTAGCGTAGTGGCATTTAGTCACAGGGGTCCCGGGTTTGATTCCCGGCTGGGTTGGGAATTTTAACCTTAATTGGTTAATTTCTCTGGCACAGGAACTGTGTGTGTCGTCTTCATCATCATTTCATCCTCATCACGACGCGCAGGTCGCCTACGGGTGTCAAATAAAAAGACCTGCACCTGGCGAGCCGAACTTGTCCTCGGACGCTCCCGGCACTAAAAGCCATACCTCATTTCATTTCAACGTCGCACTAACACATCGAAGGTTTTCGAGGACACAAAGATGTGAAAGAGCTAAGATTGGAAAGGTAGTGGTGACGACATTAATTAAGGTACAGCCCCAGCATTTACCAGGTGTGGAAATGGAAAACCACGGAAAACCATATTTAGAACTGCCGATAATGGAATTCAAATCCACCATCTCCTGAAAGCAAGCTCACAGGTACTCAAACCTAAACGCACGGCCAACTCACTCGCTTATTATTATGATTAATGTACAGTTATAAAGAGCGAGTCTCAGTCGAATTGCCGGTTATTCCCTATGCTGGTCTGGGCGAGTGGATGACGCAGTAGCTATCTGACACATAATGTATAGTTAACCCATTGGTGTCTTGCTCTCAGCCAGTCAGCTTATAAGCTTCTGTACAGCGTGATTACTTCTTATATCGGGTTGGCAAAATCAAACTAGCCCTGAAAATATTTACAACAGGACAGACGCGGGATTGATCCTTGTTAATGGACATCACAGAAGATGGTGGTAATGGCCTCATCTGTGGATAGAGAAACTGAGAATCCAAAAGTCCTGACTCCACTCAGCGGCGTACCCAAGGGAGGGTTACGGTGAGTTAGATACCCCACCCCCTATGAAACTTTAAAAAAAAGAAAATAGAAACTGACAATTAACAAGTGAAAATCGACTCAATGTGTTGGCTCTTTTGAACATTCACAGAGAGATAATTTTTAAACCAACAGATCTCTTGAGTCAATTTTCTAAGAAGCCTCGAAAGTTGGATTTTAGATAGCAATCTGAGCATACCATTCGCCGTAAAACTATTCACCTTGGTCATATTTTCTTGTTTTGTATTTTGATGTAAGATTCTTTGTATCATACCGGTACTGCAAACTGAATATCAACATAAGTTACTCATGCACGCACTGCGCACGCACAAGCACCTCCATTATGTTGTATCATCATTGCCATAAGAACTATCATCAAAGCATGGACTTCAGAAGCAGCAAATGTACAGTACGGAATAAAGTTATTACGGAGATAAACAGAGGAACTGCGTATGCTAGGAGATGTCTTGGACATAGTCTACATAGCATGGAATATTTTTGCAGACTTATGGATCTACCACAACTATCAAAGCGGAGTACGTACACGTTGATCATCATCAAAGTAGGGAAGGCTACCGGAAGAACTGCTGAAGAAAGCATGAATCGTGCCGCATTAGAAGCAGTTCACGGAGAGAGGTGGCAGTACGATTATGGTCACGTAGCTGTGGGCTTGTATTTGGGAAATAGTGGGTTCGAATTCCACTGTCAGCAGCCCTGAAGATGGCCTTCTGTCGTTCCCATTTTCACACCACGCAAATCCTGGAGCTGTGCCTTAATTAACGCCAGTGATAATAATAAGATATTGGGGAGATGTCCTTCGGTGTTAGGCCCCTTAAAACAACAAGCAATAATAAGATATTAAACAACTGAGTTGTGTGACCGGCTCCTTGACTGAATGGTCAGCGTAGTCGCTTTTTTCAGAGGGTCCCACGTTCGATTCCCGGCCGGGCCGGAGATTTTAACCTTAAATGGTTATTTCCCCTGGCTCGGGGACTGGGTGTTCGCACTGCAACTCACACAGCACACACAACACTATCCTCCACGTAAAAATACGCAGCTCCCATACATGGCAGATGCCACCCACCCTCGTAGAGGATCTACCTTACAAGAACTGCACCAGGCCAGAAATAGCCAGGCCTATACGAAATTATTATTGCTGAGTACCGTGATTATTACAATCTACTGATAGCTACAAGTGTTTCAGAAACATTATGTTTTACTTTACACTATAATGGCTTTCTCAATATATTTTTGGTGTGATTTTTGGTTTTTATTATTTTTTATTTATTTTAAGTTGGACGAAAAATCTGCAAACTGGATAATGTGCACGTGAATCATAGAGAGTTTTACTGTATATGTGTTTTTTCTTTTTAAAACTTGCTTTACGTCGCACCGACACACACAGGTCTTATAGCGACGATGGGATAGGAAAAAGCTAAGAGAGGTAAGGAAGTGGCCTTGGCCTTAATTAAGTTGTGAAAATGGTACACCATGGAAAACCATATTCACAGCTGCCGACAGTGGGGTTCGAACCTACTTTATCAAGCTCACAGCTGCGCGCCGCTAATCGCACGGCTAACTCACTCGGTATGTATGTATGTATGTATGTATGTATGTATGTATGTATGTATGTATGTATGTATGTATGTATGTATGTATGTATGTATGTATGTATGTATGTATGTATGTATGTATGTATGTCATTTGGAAGGAAGCATCTGCAGTTTGCATGTTAAAGTTCAGACGCTAGCCTTGTTCCCTATCTTGGGCCTGTTAGATGTTTCGCCAGAGAGACCAGCTGGAGGCAAGTGTATTCAATCAGGTCTTTAGCTTCATTAACAACACATATGACAACCTCGAACTGTTTAGTGGAAGACGTAGCTCAGCTATTGACTTGAACTATTAGAGTGAAAATATGTGACCGAGCAAGTGCGCGTTTTGAGTCACGTAGCCATCAGCTTGCATTTCGGAGATAGTGGGTTCGAACCCTACTGTCGGCAGTGTTGAAAATGGATTTCCATGGCTGTACCTTAATTTTGGCCATGGTCATTTCCTCCCCAGGCCTACACCTTTCCTGTCCCATAATCGTTATGTAAGTGTGACGTAAAACGAATTGTAAAAAAGAAAAATTGACAAATCCGTGGCACCTCAAGAAGGGAAGGAAGCAAATAAATCAAACTATGGTTTAGTTGTGGCTATTGATGTCGTAACTATAGCCTTGGGACCTTCAGTTTTACGTGGAACCCCAATTGCAGGAGAAAGTTACTTTTAACAATTTCAATATTCTCACATGCACTGACCAGGATCTGATCCGCTGCGAAGCCAGTGACAGAATTACTCGGCAGTGGAGTTTTAAACGGGGGTAACTTCCTCGACTGAACCTCCATAACTCAAAAGACTAAAGGACAGCGTATCGCCTTCTACCCGGGAGGATTTATCTATCACACATCATCTCTGCATATGAGGGGATCATGTCCTCGAACTTATACAAACAAACCAGTAAAGAGTTTTGTCCCACAGTGAAAAACTATTTCATTTTTATGTCATTACGTTTAGTTTGAAATATCCCTATGTTTTCAAGTAGATTCAGAAGTCCGTCCCTACGTCCCGACTAATAATGTGTCAAACATCCCTACGCAAACGCTGATGTGCAGTAATGCCATTTACGCTATCCGCGTGTCAATTTCAATATTCCGTTTTACTGTATCACATAGCAGAGTAAACCGGATCACTGTCTGATGCTCTATGGATGAGTTTTAATTAATTTTGACGGGTATACACCAAATGTGTCACCATAGATCATTTACAGGTCAACATGACTGTTGAATCAGAAAGTGATGGAACAAACTAGAGGGAAGATTATTTTAGACGTAGTGCTCAAAAAAGCAGACCAGTTCTATAGAGAAACTGCAGTGGCAGATGTTAGGGCCTATAAATTATCACAAAGCTATTTTAGTAGTAGTTAGACTAGAAATAAAGGCGACAGACAGGAAGACTCTAAAAATAGGACTATTAGGCAATACCATATGGTTGATAAGAAAGGAATGAGACAGTTTTTAAAAAGTAATTATGATCGGTGAAAGATGGTAAATAAATATGTAAGCAGCCTATGGGGTGAGTTTTAAGCAATTGTTAAAGAGTGTAAAAAGAGGTATGTGCCTTTAAAGGCGGTAAGGAATGGTAAAGACTCACTATATTATAACAGAGAAATAAAGAGAGTAAGAAGGAGTGCAGGTTAAAAATAAACAGCGTTAATAGTGGTTGTAGAAGTAAGGAGAGATTGAAGAAACTTACCAGGAAATTGAATTTAGCGAAGACGTCAGTAAGGGTATCATGATGACAAGCATAATGGCAGCCATGAATGGAATGTACTAACAGGCAGAAGTTGGCTCCAGAAAGGATATTCCAGGTATCATGAATGAACTAGGGAAGTGTACATGAGAAGATTTTCAGAAGGCAGTTTTTTTTAACTTCAGTATGTAAAAATACTGTAGTTTGATATAAGGATAATGTCCAGGTAGAGGAAGTGACTAATAATAGTGAAGTACTGAAATTTATCTGTGATAACAAAGATATTTACTAAAATATACGACATTTGAAAACTACAAAAGAAGCTGGAATTGATAATATTTCCGGGAATATAATAATGGCAACAGGTTATGATATTGTACCACATCTGCAGCACATAATAATGTTATTTGTTTTACGTCCCACTAACTAATTTTACGGTTTTCGGAAACTTTGAGGTGCCGGAATCTCGTCCCGCAATGCCAGTAAATCTAACGACACGAGGCTGGCGTATTTGAGCACCTTCAAATACCACCGGACTGAGCCAGGATCGCACCTGCCAAGTTGGGGTCAAAAAGCCAGTGCCTCAATCGTCTGAGCCACTCAGCCCGGCTATCTGGAGTACGTATTAGATTACTGTTTGGACGATGGAGCTAGACCAAATAAGTTGCTATAGTAGTCCCAGCGTACAAAAAAAAAAGGTGATAAAGACAAAGCGTATAATTACAGGCCAGTCACCTTGACATGTGTTACGTTTAAGCTCTGGGAACTGGAAATGATCCAAAGGAAAGCAGCACAATTTTTTCTTGGAGATTTTCGACTAAAGAGTAGTGTTACCATGTTGCAAACGTTGGGTAGAGAAGTCTTCGCAGTAAGGAGGTTTAAGGTTGAGCTGTGAGTGTGACATTAGTAGACGGACGCCCGACTCCTTGGCTGAATGGTCAGCATAGTAGTAGAGGACTAAGTAAGCGAATAAGCAGAAGAGATAATAATATGAAAATAAAGTTGGAATTCAACAGGACAGATTAGGGCAAATATTCGTTTACACGAAGAGAAATGAGGTATTGGAATAACTTACGATAAATGTAAATGTTCCCAATAAATCGGATATCTTGAGAATCCTTTATATTATGTATAAGGAACCAGGGTCCGCCTCTGTGGTGTAGTGGTTAGCGTGATTAGCTGCCACCCCCGGAGGCCCGGGTTCGATTCCCGGCTCTGCAACGAAATTTGAAAAGTGGTACGAGGGCTGGAACGGGGTCCACTCAGCCTCGGGACGTCAACTGAGTAGAGGTGGGTTCGATTCCCACCTCAGCCATCCTGGAAGTGGTGTTCCGTGGTTTCCCACTTCTCCTCCAGGCAAATGCCGGGATATTCCCTAGCTTAAGGCCACGGCCGCTTCCTTCCCTCTTCCTTGCCTATCCCTTCCAATCTTCCCATCCCTCCACAAGGCCCCCGTTCAGCATAGCAGGTGAGGCCGCCTGGGCGAGGTACTGGTCATACTCCCCAGTTGTATCCCCCGACCAAGAGTCTGAATCTCCAGGACACTGCCCTTGAGGCGGTAGAGGTGGGATCCTTCGCTATGTCCGAGAAAAAAACCGAACCTGGAGGGTAAACAGATGATGATGATGATGATGATGATGATGATGAGTTGCTATATTAGTCCCAGCGTACAAAGAAAAGGTGATAAAGACAAAGCGTATAATTACAGGCCAGTCACCTTGACATGTGTTACGTTTAAGCTCTGGGAACTGGAAATGATCCAAAGGAAAGCAGCACAATTTTTTCTTGGAGATTTTCGACTAAAGAGTAGTGTTACCATGTTGCAAACGTTGGGTAGAGAAGTCTTCGCAGTAAGGAGGTTTAAGGTTGAGCTGTGAGTGTGACATTAGTAGACGGACGCCCGACTCCTTGGCTGAATGGTCAGCATAGTAGTAGAGGACTAAGTAAGCGAATAAGCAGAAGAGATAATAATATGAAAATAAAGTTGGAATTCAACAGGACAGATTAGGGCAAATATTCGTTTACACGAAGAGAAATGAGGTATTGGAATAACTTACGATAAATGTAAATGTTCCCAATAAATCGAATATCTGGAGAATCTTCTATATTATGTATAAGGAACCAGCGTCCGCCTCTGTGGTGTAGTGGTTAGCGTGATTAGCTGCCACCCCCGGAGGCCCGGGTTCGATTCCCGGCTCTGCCACGAAATTTGAAAAGTGGTACGAGGGCTGGAACGTGGTCCACTCAGCCTCGGGACGTCAACTGAGTAGAGGTGGGTTCGATTCCCACCTCAGCCATCCTGGAAGTGGTGTTCCGTGGTTTCCCACTTCTCCTCCAGGCGAATGCCGGGATGGTACCTAACTTAAGGCCACGGCCGCTTCCTTCCCTCTTCCTTGCCTATCCCTTCCAATCTTCCCATCCCTCCACAAGGCCCCTCTTCAGCATAGCAGGTGAGGCCGCCTGGGCGAGGTACTGGTCATACTCCCCAGTTGTATCCCCCGACCAAGAGTCTGAATCTCCAGGACACTGCCCTTGAGGCGGTAGAGGTGGGATCCTTCGCTATGTCCGAGAGAAAAACCGAACCTGGAGGGTAAACAGATGCTGATGATGATGATGAGTTGCTATATTAGTCCCAGCGTACAAAGAAAAAGTGATAAAGGCAATGCGTATAATTACAGGCCAGTCACCTTGACATGTGTTACGTTTAAGCTCTGGGAACTGGAAATGATCCAAAGGATAAAAGTTGATAAAGTAGTAATCGTTTTCAAATCAAACTCAAAATTTGCTCCTAAACCAGCTATATATATAGTTAAGCCAGCCGTGTGCATGTATGCCTGTACAGCTTTGTCCCCATAAAATAACCTGGTACCCATTTCTGTTGTAGGATGAGTCGTTCCCCTATTCAGAAATTGAAATATATTTTCTAAATGGCTCAATTTGCTGACGGACAGTCGATCTCACGTCTTTCCGAGCGAACCAAGCACGTCTTTACCACATCAGCTAAGCAACCTTAACGTTCACCGCAGATCACTAAGGTACTTCACGAAACTTCCGCTTCCGTGGCTCAGGCGGCAGCGCGTCGGCCTATCACCGCTGGGTTCCGTGGTTCAAATCCCGGTCACTCCGTGTGAGATTTGTGCTAGACAAAGCGGAAGCGGGACAGATTTTCCTCCGGGTACTCCGGTTTTTCCTATCATCTTTCATTCCAGCAACGATCTCTAATAACATTTCACTTCATTTGTCAATCATTAAACATTACCCCAGAAGAGTACGACAGGCGTCGGCAGCCGGCACAATTCCTATCCTCGCCGCTAGATGGAGCTTCATTCATTCCATTCCATTCCATTCCTGACCCGGTCGAATGACTGAAAACAAGGTGTGGATTTTCATTTTTCACGGAACTTCCTATCGTCAGTTATGTCTTTCCCTTCTTCAATATTTTTAATCCCACTGCTTCGCTATATTCTCCCGTATCGATTCAGCATTATTACAAGGATCATAAACTTATCTTTACTCTGTAGAAAAATTGTGATCACTTGTCATTTAGGATGGGGATCTTGAATTAGCATTAAGTTGCCCATATTCACGCGGAAATAAAAAGTTCCTTCTCTCGCCCCTAATACACGCATAAGTAGCTGCCTACACGTTTTTCAGTTTATGCTATGAATTATTGAAGAATATGTCTGCACACGGAAGCTGCCTGCGTGGCTCAGACGGCAGCACGCGGCCTGTCACCGCTGGATACCGTGGTTCAAATCCCGGCCACTCCATGTGAGATTTGTGCTGGACAAAGCGGAGGAGGGACAGGTTTTTCTTCGTGTACTCCGGTTTTCTCTGTCATATTTTATTCCAGCGACACTCTCCATTCTCATTTTATAGCATCTATCAGTCATTAATAAATCATTTTGGGAGTGGCGACCCCATCGTACTAATAGCCTATATATGATTCATTCATCAATGACTGGAAAACAGGTTGTAGGTTTTCCATGCCTGTACACGGAGTGGGGACTTGATTAGCTCAGTGGCTTAGCTGCTGACTTCTCACTTGTAAGGCTGGGAGTCGAATCTCGGTTGATCCTGTGTCGAAATTTTCATTTCATAGATCACGTAACGTCAGGTCTTAAAACCCTTACAAAAATGAACATGGTTGGATCCAGCAATCCCAGAAATAACGGGGATAGGCTGAAGAAAGTGCATGAATGTTTAGGGCCTACGGAGTAAATAACCTACAACTCTCACAGTGAATATTTACGAAACGGTCTGCGCACACAATCCTACGATTCACTCAGCCTAAAACAGAACGAAACGGAACCAGATAGATTTCTCGGGTAAAAAGCGATTGTACGTTGAACTAATAATATTATCTATCCCACTGAGCGGGAATAGGAAGAAGCTTCATGGCCTGTGGGTAGATGACTTCTTAATCATCATTCCTGTGCGTGGTCAAAATAATGTCCGCCTTTGTGGCTTAGTGATTAGTGACACCCTAAGGCCCGGATTCAATTTCCGGCTCTGCTACGAAATCTCAAAAGTGGTACGACGACTGGAATGGGGCCCACTCAGCCTCGGGAGGTCAACTAAGTAGAGGGGGTTCTATTCCCACCTCAGCCATCTTCGAAGTGGTTTTCCGTGGTTTCCCACTTCTCCTCCAGGCAAATGCCGGGATGGTACCTAACTTAAGGCCACGGCCGCTTCCTTCTCTCTTCCTTGCCCATCCCTTCCAAACTTCTCATCCCTCCACAAGACCCCTGTTCCTCATAGCAGGTGAGGGCGCCTTTGTGAGGTACTGATCCTAATTCCCAGTTGTATCCCCCGGCCCAAAGTCTCACGCTCTAGTACACAGTCCTTGAGGGGATAGATTTGGGATCGCTCGCTGAGTCTGAGGGGAAAAAGCTACCCTGGATGGCAAACGTAATTCGCAAAACACTATTTTGAAAATATATCATTTGATCATACCTTTCATATCAGCTCTCTCAAATCTTAACATAAATAAAGTTTGCTAAAATATTCTAATTTGTTTTATTTGATCATGTACTATTTTCTTTCATTTCTTTTGCTATGACTTAACCTTACACATCTACAAAGCTTTGTTGGCCATCATCTGCCACTTTCTTTCCGTTTTCTTAATTTGACTTAAGTCCTCACATTGCTCATCTTTCTCTATAATCTTTCAACGTGATTTTATCTTCGCTTAATGTTACTTTCGCCTCAAAATTAAGAATTTCGTTTTCCTCTTACTAGATTTCTTTTTCATCTACATACAACACACATCACACTGCAAACCACTGCAGAACTTAGCAAGTAGCCACGCGGTTTCGGTCACGTAGCTATCAGTTTGCATTCGAGAGATAGTGGTTCGAACCCCACTGTCAGTCAGCATCCCTGAAGATAGTGTTCCGTAGTTTTCAATGTTCACACTAGGAAAATGCTAGAGCTGTACATTAAGTAAGGGCACGGTCGCTTCCTTCCCACTAATAGCCCTTTCCTATCCCATCGTCGCCCTAAAACCTAACTGTGTCGGTGCGACGTAAAGCAAATTATACGAGAAAACTACCACAGAAACACCCAATAGTTAATACAATCCTCTATATAGGGTTGGCACAGGGAGGGCTTCCGGTCGTAAAACAGGACCAAATCCATTCAACTGATGGCCCAAATAAATTGGGAATAAGGCAATAATAATAATAATAATAATAATAATAATAATAATAATAATAATAATAATATTAATAATAATAATATGACCTCATCTATCGCGTACAGACGCCACATAGGCTGTGTGAGCGTCAGCCTCAACTTTCCGTATACTCTACCGTATGGAAAAGAACGGCATATGGCTGGGTATTTTTATGAAAGTTGTCGGTTAAACACCAAATGTGTCACCAGAGATGTTTTTACATGCCAACATCGTCGGGTGGCGTGCACCAACCAAGAGTAAGTTCTACTTCATTAAGTACATTAAGTAAGGCCACGGTCGCTTCCTTCCCACTAATAGCCGTTTCCTATCCCATCGTCGCCCTAAAACTCAGCGACTTCCATCATCATCATCATCATCATCTGTTTACCTTCCAGGTTCGGTTTTTCCCTCGGACTTAGCGAGGGCTCCCACCTCTACCGTCTCAAGGGCAGTGTCCTGGAGCTTCAGACTCTTGGTCGGAGGATACAACTGGGGAGTATGACCAGTACCTCGCCCAGGCGGCCTCACCTGCTATGCTGAACAGGGGCCTTGTGGAGGGATGGGAAGATTGGAAGGGATAGGCAAGGAAGAGGGAAGGAAGCGGCTGTGGCCTTAAGTTAGGTACCATCCCGGCATTCGCCTGGAGGAGAAGTGGGAAACCACGGAAAACCACTTCCAGGATGGCTGAGGTGGGAATCGAACCCACCTCTACTCAGTTGACGTCCCGAGGCTGAGTGGACCCCGTTCCAGCCCTCGTACCACTTTTCAAAATTCGTGGCAGAGCCGGGAATCGAACCCGGGCCTCCGGGGATGGCAGCTAATCACGCTAACCACTACACCACAGAGGCGGACAGCGACTTCCATACGAGAGTAAATTACTTCCGAAATATTTTAGTCCTTTCAGATATATTTTTCTTTTTAAAAAATGCTATTTGTTCGGGGCGTCGACCTATAGAGATCTTTTAATAATAATAAAATTTAATGCAGCCAATGGCCAAGAAATAAATACAATATCGTACATTGGTCATTCACTACAAAATGAGGACAACGACGTTGTTCTTTCAGTACACTCCCGAAGATGGTACCGATCGCATTGTTTCTTGCACAGTTTGCAAGTACAGTCATTAGTAGGGTCATAATGTATTGTCTTGTCGCATATTTTGTGATGAAATCCATGCACAGCGAATCGCGTCATGATATGTCGCAGGTAGTAACTTGGACGTTGCCAGCCTTGAGTGATCATAGCATCCGTGGTGAAAACGTGCTCTATATTTATTTCTTCGTGTCGTGTAGTTCTTTTAACGCCTCTACTTGCACCATGTGACATGAACCTGTGTGTAATTGGAATGGACGAAGTATAGAGTGTTGAATGTGAGAGAAGGAACGTTAAGGACGACACAAACACCCAGTCCCCAGGCCAAGGAAGTCCCCAGCCGGGAATCGAGCCCGGGGCCGCGGGGTGACAGGCGGACGCGATGCCCCCTACACCGCGGGGACTAAATTACTACAAGAGTAAAATGTTGAAGAGCACCATCTTGTAGTATATTACTAAAGAAGGAACTAACGCACGAATATAGGTTAGAATTTACTCTCACATCTAGACTTGTTGACTAATGATAATATCGTGCCGTATACCAGAGGAAGAAGTTTCAAACGTGTTTATGGATTACTTAGATTGTATTGACGATCTCGACGCAGAAAATGACGGGAAATGTAACAGTGCGTGAAAGGCGAGAGCCGTATGGTGCGCACACGGAGAGAGTTTCAGGAACGTTCAAGAAGGAATCCTTTACTTTCCTTCTAAATCTACACGGAGATCGCTTGCAGCTGAATTCCTGTCTTAATTTTGTTGTATCTCACAAATTACAGTTGTGTGCCCTACGAGGGTTTCGTACCGGAACATTTCGTGGCGGGGGGGGGTGATCTAATCAACGTTTACCGCACGACACCTGCAAATGATGATGATTGTTCATGAAATAAAAGGAAATTCTTCACGTTGGCAGGTTACCACACATCGAGGGTCCAATTGACTGCACGCATATTCCCATTTTTGCCCTCCCGGTGACAACGGTAAACTTTTCAGAAATCGGAAAGGATTTTTTTTTGTACAATTTTGCATAACGTCGCACCAACACAGATAGGTCCTATGGCGACAACAGGGTAGGAAAGGCCCCGCGTGTCCATGACATTCTGCTTCTTTTTTTTTGCCTTCGCTTTTAAGTCCTTCCACAGAAATTTAACTTGCTCGTCACTGCGTTCTCCGTCAGTCGAAGCATTGAATTCTTCTCTCATGTCTTTCCACGAATTTCTTTACTTATCCAGCATCTTTGTGTCGTGTTTCTTACACTATATTATCTTTTGCATAGATCTTCATTATCTCTACTATGTATGTTCAGTCTGCAGCCCTAAGGCTGGTTGGATCCTCAACAGCTCTGCCATCAGCTGTCATGAATAGCCTAGGCGTCGCTGAAGAGGCGTACTAGGGAAATGAGGAGTGAGGTAGTTACCCGTTGCTTTCCTAACCGAGCCAGAAGTTGCTATCACATATCAGTCTGCCAAGTCCACTGAAATGCATGCACCAAACGACCCTATGAGCAACATTTTCACACCATTCATAGCAGGGACTGACAAGCATTTATCTTTTTCGCTTACGTTTTCCCCCGTTTCCTATCACACTTATCTCCTTAGATTTCGTTAAATAAGAAGACACGCAAACACAACTGCACTCCGCGAGTAACGAACGCTACTTCTATAGTAGTAACTAAAAGAGTACATTGTATAATACTTCAACTCTCCGACGTTACTTCCGCAGTAAATAACTCCCGTAGTAATTTACTTCTGTAATATGGACTTCTTTAGTAAACGCTACTTCCGGAGTAATTTACTCCAAGATGGTGCACGCCGCCCTTACTGTCAAATGGACTTCTTTCTGCTCTTCAAAAGTCCGACTTTCTCTGCCAGGTTTGAAACAGCGGTCTTGGGATCCGGAAGCCGACACTACCATTCATCGCATTGGGAGGAAGTTGATAGAAGGTGGGGAAACCGAAGATAGTGAGAGTCTCCGGATTTTTCCATAAGACATAAAATTCTTCTTACGACCAGGCTGATTGATTACAAGTGGTACAGAAAGTCTACCAGAAGATAAGGAATGTATGTGTACAATTCATTATCTCGCCTGATTCTTTGCGGAGGCGCTCAGCACACAACACTTTCACTATTGACACGGTCTACAGCACAAAGTAACTCCCCCACTCCAGTTTCAAGGTCCATGGGAGCTCTCGAGACGACCAAACACAACAAGGAAGTACATGTTACGTGGTCACCTCAAGGTCACCTGCCTCTACCATCCTTTGGTACAGACCTCGCATCACCAGTGGACTAGAGATTCCATTCTTGGCCACAGTGATTCAAGGAGTGTAACCTTAGTGTGGTTTTCTCTGGTTATTCGGGATTATTCTCTCTCTTCCAGGCTGATTCCTCAAACGATAGAGAGCTGGCCGTCTGAGTCCCGGTATACAGGTTCAATCCCAGCTCATTCCAGTAGTAAATACCCCAACCGCGTGTCCGTAATTTTACCGGTACGTAACAGAACTCCTGCGGGACAAAATTCCGGTTCCTCTGCATCTTCGTAAACCGTAAAAGTATTCAGTGGGCTGTAAAAAACGACAGTATTATTCTTATTAGTCAAGAAAATCACTGAGAATAGTACATCCTTGCGCGTTTATTCTATTTTCATTGCAATCATCTTTAAGATCGTCCGTCCGACTCGTTGGCTGAATGGTCAGCGTACTAGCCTTCGGTTCAGAGGGTCCTGGGTTCGATTCCCGGCCGGGACGGGGATTTTAACCTTCATTGATTAATTCCAATGGCCCGGGGGCTGGGTGTTTGTGCTGTCCCCAACATTCCTGCAACTCACACACCACACACAATACTATCCACCACAATAACACGCAGTTACCTACACATGGCAGATGCCGCCCACCCTCATCGGAGGGTCTGCCTTACAAGGGCTGCACTCGGCTAGAAATAGCCACACGAAATTAAAATTAATTTAAGATCGTCCGACTCATTGGCTGAATGGCCAGCGTAGTTGTCTTAGGTTCAAAAGGCCTCAGTTTCGATTCCCAGCTCGATTGTAGATTTTAACCCTAAATGGCAAATCCATGACTCGGGGACTAGGCCTTTGTACTGTCCCCAACATGCAGGTTGCAATCCTCTTCTACCATAACACTCAGTTTCCTCGTACACGGCAGATGCCACCCACCCTCTTCGGAAGGTCTGCCTTACTAGCGCTGCACGAGGCTACCAATAGCCACACGAAGTTAATTGATGACATTTTCATTAACATCGAATACATAATTGTTGTTTTCTGTTGTTTACCACTTATGTGAATAAAGTCTTTAACATCGAATATAATTCTTTAATACGGGCTTTGGTAGAGACCACATTAAATAATGTTATATCTACATATTTTGGACCTACCAACCTTAAAATTTAGCACCGACTTTTATTTCTTATTCACAAAAATTAAAGCTCACTGTTTAAGGAGAAACATTTTAACTAGTAGGCCTAACCGGGAAGCAGACAAGATGTTCTGTGAGATATGTGGTTAAAACTCGATATTCTTTCTTCGTTTCTTGATTCGTTAGCATTTACGACTTCTTACATGTTCGGTATATAATAATAGACTAATAATAATAATAATAATAATAATAATAATAATAATAATAATAATAATAATAATAACCCCCATGGCGCAAGTGCCCCGAAGGGCCATGGCCTACCAAGCGACCGCTGCTCAGCCCGAAAGCCTGCAGTTCACGAGGTGTCGTGTGGTCAGCACGACGAATCCACTCGGCCGTCATTCTTGGCTCTCAAGTCCGGGAATAATAATAATAATAATAATAATAATAATAATAATAATAATAATAATAATAATAATAATAGACTCGTTCGTATGAGATCTGTCTAGTGACATTTCGTGAATGTAACAGTTGCCATTCTGATTACTGTATAGGCATCAGACCCAGGTACCTTATCACTGCTTGAAGACATTTCCAGACTCAAGACAAAATAATACATACGGTATTAAAAAATCCCGCTCCTTGGCTAAATGGTCAGCGTAGCGACCTTCGGTTAGGGAGACTCGTGTTCGATTCCTGATCAGCCTGAGAATTTTAGCCGCATCTGGCGAAGTCCCCTGGCTTGGAGACTGAGAGAGTGTGTTTTTCTTAACACAAACTTCTTCATTAGACTCAGTACACCACCCTGTCAACAACCGCAGAAACACGTACAGTAACGGAATACTCTGCATTCCTCCACGTATCGTTCGAGTCAGTGAGGGCATCCGACCGTAAAAATGGGCCAAGTCCAAATGTGTCGTATCGAACTCGTGACCCCAACAGCCTGTGGGAAAAGTGATGAAACAAGAAGAAGAAGAAGAAGAAGAAGAAGAAGAAAATGAAGAAAATGAAGAAAATGAAGAAGAAGAAGAAGAAGAAGATTTCCTAAACAAAGACTACATAAAATTATATCCTGAAACATGTTATCAATAAGCCGGATGTTCACGATCATTTTGCAGCCTTCACCTCCACTTGAATATTACAAGTGCCAACTAAAACCAACAACCACTTAAGCACTACTTCAAATGTTGAATGGTCATCTCCTGTAGGCATGGTTGCTAACCGAATGAAAAGTCGTGGATTTTCCTACGTGGGATGCTGGAAGATACTGTATTGTTGATTTGATGGTCAAAATACTGTCATTACTGGTCCGCTGCTACCCTTCACGCTCTCTGTATTGGCCAATAACTTGCGAGTGATTTCGGAATGACTGAGTGTCTTAATTACTAGAATGTGTTTATGTGTGAATTACAGGACAATCGTGATAATGAAAATAAAGATAACAGGCTGAGTGGCTTAGACCTTGGAGTGCGGCCGTTTGACCAAAATTTCAAACCAGGTTCAGTTTGATGATACTCGTAGTTGTTTTAATACGCCGGTTTCGTTTCAGTAAATTTACCGGCACGTAAAAAAATTTCCTAAGGCACAAAATTCCTGCACTTCGGCGTCTCTGAAAACCGTAACAGCAGTTAATTGGACTTTAAAACTATAAATATTACACTAAAATGTACTTTGTTAGAGATTTAAAATAATAATAATAATAATAATAATAATAATAATAATAATAATAATAATAATAATAATACTTGGCGAGTTGGCCGTGCAGTTAGGGTCGCGCAGCTGTTAGCTTGCATCCGGGAGATAGTGGATTCGAACCCCACTGTCGGCAGCCCTGAAGATGGTTTTCCGTGGTTTCCCATTTTCACACCAGGCAAATGCTGGGGCTGTACCTTAATTAAGACCACGGCCGCTTCCTTCCCACTCCTAAGCCTTTCCTATCCCATCGTCGCCATAAGACCTATCTGTGTCGGTGCGACGTAAAGCAAATAGCAAAATAATAATAATACCGAGCAAGAAGGCCATGCGGTTAGGGTCGCGCGACAGTGAGCTCACGTTTGGGAGATATTGAGTCTAATCGTACAGAGAAGCTTTGAAAGTTGGTTTTCCGTTGTTTCCCATTTTTACATCAAGGAAATGCTGGGCCTGTACCTTAACTAAGGCCACGGCCTCTTCCTTCCCATTCCTAGCCCTTTTCTATCCCATCGTCACCATAAGACCTATCTGTGTCGGTGCGACGTAAAGGAAATAATAATAATAATAATAATAATAATAATAATAATAATAATAACGTCATTTCCTTAATGATCGAAAGATTTGCTTTGTAGTGCGGATCGTGTAACTGCAGACTTGCATGCGATATCTAGCTTTTCATTTCAGTATTCCCACATAGGCCTACTTCGGCCAAGTCGAACCGCGGCTGCATTAGTGAGTAGCCAGTGATGATGTCACTCGTTTATCACACGTCCTCACCTCGATAGAACAACTAAATATATTACAGATAAATCTTCCATAAATTCTTTTAAGATCACGAATCACACTGGATTAGGAAAGTATCAGTAAGAAATGTGTTCTGTAAATTTATAAATAGTCGAACTGACGATAAGAGAATAAGGGCAGTGCAAGGTTAGGCCTATAATACTGGGACGAAGTACTTTTAAAACGGGCAGTCTGTTGATTTACAGTATAAACAATAGGACAGAATAACGATAGAATAAGCGCAATGTAAAATTATAAACAGTGACACAAATGATTGATAGAACAAATTTATAAATAATCTGGCTGAAGGCTGATGGAACATATACTGTAAATGTATAATCAACCGGACTGGAAGTTGATAAAATAAGCGTACTGTAAATTTACAACAATAAAATAATATTGGACGTAAAGTTGGTAGATTAAGCAGAATGAGACGTTAGGAACAATCAAACTGAAAGTCATAGAACAGCTCACTGTAAATATATAAACAATCGGACTGGAGAATGATCGATTAAGCGCACTGTGATTATAATTGGATTGATGGTTGACAGAAGAAGCTCACTGAAATTCTATAAACAATCGGACTGATGGCTGATAGAGTATACTCACTGCAAATTTATAAACAATCGGACTGATGGTTGATAGAGTAAGCTCACTACAAATATATAAATAATCGGACTGATGGTTGATAGAATAAATTCACTACAAATGTATAAATAATCGGACTGATGATTGATAGAATAAACTCACTGCAAATATATAAATAATCGGACTGTTGGTTGATAGAACAAACTCACTGCAAATATATAAATAATCGGACTGTTGGTTGATAGAACAAACTGACTGCAAATATATAAATAATCGGACTGTTGGTTGATAGAATAAACTCACTGCAAATACATAAATAATCGGACTATTGGTTGATAGAACAAACTCACTACAAATATATAAATAATCGGACTGTTGGTTGATAGAATAAACTCACTGCAAATATATAAATAATTTGACTGATGGTTGATAGAACAAACTCACTGCAAATATATAAGTAATCGGACTGATGGTTGATGGAATAAGCTCACTGCAAATTTATAAACAGTCGGACTTGATAGTTGATAGAATAAGCTCACTAAGCATGTATAAACAATCGGACTGAAGGTCGTAGAATAAGCACAATGTGATGCTCTGAACGATCAGTCCGAAAGTTACAGAACAAGCACAATTTTAAGTTATATACAAACGGAAAGAAGACCGGTAAAATTATCGCACTATGATGTTATTAACAGTGACGCTAAAGATCGGGCCATCAAATTGATAAACAATCGGATGGAAGGCTGACATACCAAGTACAGTACAATTAGAAGACTGATAAAACAGTGTGTGAACAGGACAACATATAGAAAATGTACTATAACTTACATGTAAAGGTAGAAACATTTCAACAGAGAACCCGGCATTAGTAGAAAACTGTAAGGTGATAACAAATTAATAGTAATAATAATAAAGGAATGGTAACACAGCATAATTACGAGAAAAAGTAGGCCTATTTATTACGTATTCATTCTTCTCCTAGGCTGCTCGACCGGCAAGCTCTTACTTTCTTCTGTTAGCAAGTGAGCGAGCCTTTCGAATGCTGAACTAATGCTTTGCGGAATAACAATGTTATGTCATTTGTTTTCCGTCCCCACTAACTACTTTTAAGGTTTTAGGAGAAGCCGAAGTGCCGGAATTTTGCCCGCGGGAGTTTTTTACGTGCCGATCAATCTACAGACACGGGGCTGACGTATTTGAGCATTTTCAAATACCACCGTACTCAGCCAGGACCGAACCTGCCAAATTGGGCTCAGAGAGCTACCGTCTTAATCGTGTGAGCCACTCAGATCGGTAGTGAAATAAGACGCGAGCGCTATGTTACGTCACCAAATCTTTGTTG
>NC_090265.1:1165224530-1165367030 GCF_040414725.1 Anabrus simplex
CTAGAATACTAGTGTATGTTGCGCAGGAACGAATATAAGCTATGCGATACTATCGTATATGCGAGGAGAACCCAGCGGTAAACAATAATATGTGATCATTATAGCCCGGATTATATGTAGTATAAAAATGAAAAATATGTACATAATATGTAGCCAATTTTGACAAAATATATTGTTAAATATGTAATAAATAAAAATTATGTAACTTAATATCTAAGCTGTATTTGATGTATTCTTGTACACAGAAGAGGAAACAAACTAGAAAAAAGTTAAAAGTGCAGATGTTATTCAAATTAAAATTTTTAATTTGGGGGCGCAATTAAAAACATTTTTTTCCGAATATATAAAGACCTTTTTTACCGAGCTCGATAGCTGCAGTCGCTTAAGTGCGGCCAGTATCCAGTATTCGGGAGATAGTAGATTCGAACCCCACTGTCGGCAGCCCTGAAAATGGTTTTCCGTGGTTTCCCATTTTCACACCAGGCAAATGCTGGGGATGTACCTTAATTAAGGCCACGGCCGCTTCCTTCCCACTCTTAGCCCTTCCCTGTCCCATCGTCGCCATAAGACCTATCTGTGTCGGTGCGACGTAAAGCAGCAAGCAAAAAAAAATAAATTTCAAATAAGGAATGATACTGGAAGATAGGTTCTCAAGCCTCCGTGGCTTAGGCGGCAGCGCGTCGGCTTATCACCGCTGGGTTCCGTGATTCAAATCCCGGTCACTCCATGTGAGATTTGTGCTGCCCAAAGCGGAGGCGGGACAGGTTTTTCTCCGGGTACTCCGGTTTTCTCTGTCATCTTTCATTCCAGCAACACTCTCCATTATCATTTCATTTCACCTGTCAGTCATTAATCATTGTCCCAGAGGAGTGCGACAGGCCTCGGCAGCCGGCATAATTCCTATCCTCACCGCAAGATGGGGGTTTCATTCATTCCATTCCTGACCCGTTCAATGACTGGGAAACAGGTTGTAGGTCTTCACTGGAAGATAAGTTCTCATTTTCAGGGAGTTACACCCAATACGTTTGTCCTACTTTTATTTTGTGTCTTTCACCGTAGTAGCAGCGACTTGTCATTGACCCACCCTTCACACTGTACCGTTACATCTTAAGGGATGTACATATCATCAACATAGATAAGGGATGCGATTCTTCGACAAAAACTTCACTTTAAAATATGAATTAATTATTTTCTTACTATGCACAACTGAGTGCAACCTTCTTCTGATTAATTAATTATTTTCAGATGTTACAGGCGTACCGGCTTTTAAAACGATTTTCAATTGTTTAATTAAAAAACTTAATTCGATGTACAATTAGTGAAAAACGAATAGTGTTTTCTTTCAGATGCGCAAATCCTTCAAAATATTTAAAATATGTAATACTCTTTTTAAGGGTTATTCTGCCCGAAGGCAGGTCCGAACCTCCGCAGAGGTGTTCCTGAGCCGGAGTTTACGTGCGGTAGGGTGGCCAGTTCCTTTCCGCTCCTCCATTCCCTTACCCCCCACCAACAGCGCGTGGCAACCCATCCAACTCCTGACCACGCCCAATGTTGCTTAACTTCGGAGATCTCACGGGATCCGGTGTTTCAACACGGCTACGGCCGTTGGCATATAATTCTTATCAAAATATTCATTAAGCATCGAAATATGTAAAAAATATGTAACTTTAAACTCCTGGAATAATGGTCCTTTTAGTGTTATTCGCCGACATTTTAGCTTTTCCTGTAGCTACATATATGAGAACAGAATATGTAAGTACATATAATCCGGGATCTTGTGATCATACAATGGTTCAGCCTTAGTCTATAGTCGTCCGCCCCGCTCCTTATCGTATTGGTTCTTACGATACCGTAGTTCACCTCTCAGTCATGATACCATTACTTCGGTGGCGTCATCCGTACTGTAAGGAGGGCCGGCCCGTCTACTGCGCTATAGCACACTCACAATTTTATTAAAATGATTATAAATGAAATTATTAAAAAAGAATACTATTATGTAAAAAGGTTTGCATTAGCGCAGCCTTTCCTTTTTTTTCGATCAGGCTAGCCCTGGATACAGTAACAGTAACTGTGTGCAGCGAATCTTGATATAACGTTAATTTGCGTGCGGTACAGCCTGCAGTAGCATCTCTTCTCGAGGCTAAGAATAACCTTAAACAGACTGATTCTCGTCTCACCACCGCTTAGAATGGACCTGCTGTGCCGTTTCAAAGAACTTATTGAAACAAATATCAAACTTCAAACATTTTGGAAGTCTATTTGCTATGTTGAACAAAAATTCTGATGTTCATGTTCACCTTTCTCATAGATAATCCTTTGTAATGTAGAGAAATACTTAAATAAGCACTTTAAAAAGGAAAATAAATGGAAAGCAAGCTATTATTAAACCCCTTGACTTATAATAAGTGTAAATTAGGACGCTTACAAAAATACATTTCCGAGAGGTAAAATATCGTATCTCCTCCCCTCCCCCGCAACACTACACTAAAACATTCACAATGACAGTGTACACGCACAGACTAGCTGAAAACACTATAAGATGTAAGATTGTTCAGAACTGCGGATTCCACTTGCCTTAAGGCAGGGCCTCTCTTGGTGCATGCGCGTGGTGCATGCACTGTGCACGGTGCAAAAGACGACTTGGCTTGGTTGACCAGAGTGCAGACCCCCCACTCCTCGATTTGGAGCAATAGCGCTTACTCTCTCTTTCCTCACGCCTCTCTCGCTCGCTCCGCCTGTCTCCCTCTGCCCCACTTGCGCCGTAGCGCTCCAAATCCGGGCTGAGTTGAGCCGAGTATAGCCGAGTAGAGCCGAGCATAGCCGAGTAGCCCAGAGACGAAGCGTTGATCCGAGCTATACCGAGCGGCACCGATGCACAGTGCACGGAGCTCTTGCGCCTCGCTCTGCACGCGTGAGATTTTGGGCGTTTGAGAGGCCCTGCCTTAAGGGTAGAAAAATGTGAGCCTGAGCAGTTTAACTTCGATACTTTACCTCTGACGTCCAGAACTGAAGACATTGAAAAGCGGGAAAGGGAAGTCCTAAGGAAAATCTTCGGGCTAGACTTCATGGGGGGAATCCCGATGAAAGGAAATCCCTTGAGCTATAACGATATTCTGTGAATGAATTTCGAGGTTAATTTTCTGGTAGAGCTGCAGTAACCATCGTCCTCCTTTACAGGCGGTGTGACATTCAATTTACAGTAAAATGCGTAGCGCCTTATCGAAAAGTGGACGATGGCGACTTACAGAAGTCAGTGCCTTCAACTACGCTAAAGACCTGAGTTGCTCGATCTTTGAACTACTTTGCAATACAACAGCACGCATTGCGATCACGCTCATACTTACATTCTAAGACATAACCTATATAAATAAATGTTAGGAGGACCGCTGTCTGTAATTTCGTTTGTTTTGCCAATTTTTAAAGACATTTGTCCGTTTTAGGTCAACTTAAGACCGTATCAGTGGTTTTTGGCTTTCGTGTCTGTTTTTCTGTTTGTCTGTTCTACCATCACGATGAAACGGCTGGATAGATGTCGACCTAACATATTTATATACTCATCCAGGGGAAGGTTTAGATGTGCATATGACCTTTTTTTTTTTTTGCAATTTGCTTTACGTTGCACCGACACAGATAGGTCATATGGCGACGATGGGAGAGAAAAGGTTTAGGAGTGGGAAGGAAGCGGCCGTGGCCTTAGTTAAGGAACAAACCTAGCATTTGCCTGGTGTGAAAATGCGAAGACACGGAAAACCATCTTTAGAGCTGCTGACAGTGGGGTTCGAACCCACTATCTCCCGGAAGCAAGCTCACAGCTGAGCGCCCCTAACAGCACGGCCAACTTGCCCGGTGTATATGATTTAAAAATCACTGACCAGACTGGGGGATTATAGGAAAACCAGATCAATTTTCCTTAATTTTCTCTTATACTGCTGATTTACTGTAAAATGCGCGGACTATATGTGAAATGGCCCTTCATTTTAAACAGCTTTTGTTATGCACATAATTTCGCTTACTCTTCAAATGAGGAGAAAATTACTATTTTCTGCGGGTTTGATGCTCTGCATTGAGTGACCGACAGGCCGACAACGAAGCTACCGTCTACCATGGCAACGTCTCTGACTGCTTGCCAGGAGGGAAGTAACGTACGGCCATTTTCCTCAGCATTCCTGTCAACTCGTCGTTGCTCCTTGGGTAGAAGGCGAGAGAGACGTCAAGCTGCCATTCTACGGGATATTCACGGAATAATGTTAGAGGTTACAATTATCTTGGAATAGCACTAAGGGGGGCTGTTCATATTTGAACAGTATCGCAGAGTGTAGCCCAATATTTAACACCGTAAGATGTTTTCTGGCATTTACTATAATTTTTACTGTATTTGCCTAATACTTCTGTTTTCTGCTTTAATTTCTTGTCTTTGCCTTGCCTCTTTAGTCTTCTAATCTGTTTACCTAAGAATCTCTGCACATAAATGTCTTCTCTGTTTAGTGAGGGACATTTCATTTTCCAATACATCCACTTGGTATTTACATATATTTCCTATCCGGCTGTCGTCAGTTATTACCCTATTTTCAATTAATGTCGACATTATTAACTGTACTATTTTCTTCCTTAATTTCTCCGCTTGTATGCGGATACACGACACACTTTCCTTTGAGGAAAAATTCCAAGCTGTTCAAAAGTGTAACACTTTGGCCCCGAAATATATCGAAATATAGAGGCATTTTTAATGACGGTGCATACCTTCGTTTCACTGTAGTTGGTGGTTAAACGGTAAGTCGTATAAAATAAACAGCTAACACAATCTCCCTTCAATTTCTAGAGATATACAACATTGGTTCCATGACTTTTTGTCGTATCTCGATTTTTTTATACGTTAGATAGCGCTGCATTTCTCGATTATAATGAAATCTTTCGAACTGGTATTTTGACTGGTATTAGGAATTGGAGCTGTCTTCATATGAATGGCAGTTGACAAGTGAATCTGTAGTTATAGTAGAAACTTACGAACTCGAGTGTGAATGGCTGTAGGAAATGCGGCCTGCCCTTATCATCAAAACTTCCCCAACGCGCATATTACATCGGAAACAACGTGTTGGGTCCTCCCCGTTTTGTTTCTCGGATAGCGCTATGTTACTCACTGCGTGTATAGTAATTTATGTAGAAATCCTATGCAAGGTAGAATACCATAGCGAAGCACGGGTACATTTGCTAGGATATAAAATACAATGGCTGAAGGAAATGGCTAAGGTTCCTCACACGAGCGCCTGAATTTTAATGTTTTCGGTTATTGTGTGGATCCATGGCTGAATGATTAGCAGAGCAGACTTTGGTTCAAGAGGTCCCAGATTCGATGCCTAGCCCGAGCGAGAATTTTAGCTGCGTCTAATAAGTTCCCCAGGCTTGGGGACTGAGTATTCGTGGTCGCTTAAATATACACCTCTTCATATACACACTTAACATCACACAGACAAGCAATAGTTTATTTTTAGAATGGGCTTCGCGTCGTACGGAAACAGATAGATCATATGACGACGAAGAGATAGGAAAGGGCTAGGAGTGGGAAGGAAGCGACCGTGGCCTTAAATAAAAAAGTACATCCCCCAGAATTTGCCTAGTGTTAAAATGAGAAACCACGAAAAATCATATTCAGGGCTGCTGATAGTGGGGTTCGAACCCACTATATCTCGAAAGCAAGCTCACATTCGCGCCCCTAACCACATGGTCAACTCGCTCGGTACACGAAACAGTGAATACGTTCCTCCACATAGAGTTGTTGTCAGGAAGGGCTGTAAGTGTAGGTCATATCCGCTTGTAGTGGCATCCCCAAAATAACTGGGAAAAATCCGGGAAGAAAGAAAAGAAGAAGAAGATTTCAGTCAACGAAAATCAAGACAGCATTGAAAACGGTTACTCTTCGAGAGAAATAAATTATTATAATCGACTCATAGGAGGAGTTCTGTGCCATTCTTGTGAATATGCGTTGTCATGAAGGTATACAGGAATATTTCACCACGTGACCCAGTGAACAGAATCCTGCTGCTCTCATCTCAAAACACTTCCGGTTTTGTGAAAGTGTGAGGGA
Source organism: Anabrus simplex (assembly GCF_040414725.1). NCBI lineage: Eukaryota > Metazoa > Arthropoda > Insecta > Orthoptera > Tettigoniidae > Anabrus > Anabrus simplex. Next base: position 1,165,230,613 of record NC_090265.1, read on the forward strand.
GGAAGCCAGTACCTGTCCCTCTCAGAGATAGTTGCACACAGCACCATTTGATGCTGAACTCATTTAGAGTCTGAGGTGAAGCAGATCACATAGGTTGAGGAACATCTCGATTCAAAATTTTAGGAGAGGACGATTTTTGATATCAGAATTTGTAACTACTGTGGTGGGCCTGCTTCGTGTTCCAAAGGTCGTTCGCAGGTAGAATGACGGTCGGAGCAGTAAGATATTTGAAAATGGAATAATCCATAGCTCTGAACGCCTTACAAATTCAGATAGGAGGCAGTGAACGAGAAGAGGCTACAATGTTACTTGCAAATAGAAGTTTGTGGAAGTGTCTTGTTCATTCACAAAGACATGCAAACCGAACGTTGGAATCATCATCCAAGTATTCTGCCTTATGGCAGGTCTTCTCATGGGATGAACCTCATCGACTTTTGCCTGTTCTGCGCCAAGTTTTCATGTCCGAATATTTCTTTCTTTGATATTTTCCAACATTTGATATCTTTTCCTTCCTCTTCCTCGTTTGCCTTTCACCATTTCTTCTATTCCTTCTTTCAGTAAATAGTCCCTCCTCAAACAATGCCCGATCCAGTTCACCTTTCTCCTTCTAATGATTTTCAACATAGTTCGTTCTTCTCTAACGCTTCGTAATACCTCCTCATTCCTTACCCGGTCTTACCATTTCACTTGTTCTATTCTCCTCCATACCCACATCTCTAGTGCCTCCAATCTTCTCTCGCCTTCCTTTCGCAATGTCCCAGTCTCCAAGCCATACAGCGCTATGCTTCAAATATAACACATAGCAAGTCTTTTCCTCCTCAAATCTTTGTTTAGTCGCTCACAATAATTTCGATTTTCTCTTAGAGCCTTCTTTTGCCATGGCAATTCTTTTCTTAATTTCTGTCGTGCAATACATATCATATCTGGTCATACTTCCCAAATACTTAAAGTTACTGACTTGCTCCATTTCTTCTCCCCCTATACTAATACGATAACTTGTACCTCTTCCTCCAAATATCATACTTTTGGTCTTTTTAATTCTCATTCCATATTCGTCTAGTTTCATGTTGATTTCATCTAACATTTGTATCATTTCACGTCCGCGTTCTCCCCACACAACCATATCATCTGCAAAATTTTATGCACTCTATTCTCCTACCTCCAACACAAACTCAACTTTTTTCCATTAAAAATGCCATTGATTATTTCTTCGAGATAGATGTTGAACAGTGTCGGCGATAAAGAGAAGCCCTGTCTTAAACCTCTTCCTAATTCAATTTCTTCACTCATCCCATCTCCTATTCTCTTGCCCTCTGGCTTAAATACAAATTCTTTATTAGCCTTGAAGTGCATAACGTTCGCCTCTGTGGTGTAGTGGTTAGTGTGATTAGCTGCCATCCCCGGAGGCCCAAGTTCGATTCCCGGCTCTGCCACGAAATTTGAAAAGTGGTACGAGGGCTGGAACGGGGGCCACTCAGCCTCGGGAGGTCAACTGAGTGCACTTCGACTATCCTGGAAGTGGTTTTCTGTGGTTTTCCACTTATCCTTCAGGAAAATGCCGGGATGGTACCTAACTTAAGGCCACGGCCGCTTCCTTGTCTATCCCTTCTAATCTTCCCATCCCCATGCAAGGCCCCTGTTCAGCATAGCAGGTGAGGCCGCATGGGCGAGGTACAGGTCATCCTCCCCAGTTGTATTTCCGACCCAGAGTCTGAAGCTCCAGGACACTGCCCTTGAGGCGGTGGAGGTGGGATCCCTCGCTGAGTCCGAGGGGAAAAGCCAACCCTGGAGGGTAAGCAGATTAAGAAGAAGAAGAAGAAGAAGAAGAAGAAGAAGAAGAAGAAATCATAATGACACTGCCCTTGAGGCGGTAGAGGTGGGATTCCTCGCTGAGTCCAAGGGAAATCCGACCCTGGAGGGTAAACAGATAAAGAAGAAGAAGAAATCATTTCACTAGCGATTCTACTCTGTAAGGAGCCAGCGGGAACCATGAGTCCCTTGTACACAGAAGGTATCCCTGAGCAATTCCCGAAAATTTGTCGGTGGAGTTCGGCTTCATCCTGTATACACGCCCTCAGGTCTGATTGTATTGTAGTTTGTCTTGAATAATCCTTTTCATGGAAAAGATCTATTTGTTTTAAAAAGAGAACGAGTCCCTTTTCAGATACATGCACACATATACCAGTATCTTTGTGCCATTATAATTTTCCATTCTGTTCAAATTATAACACTATTCGATGGCTCGTCAAAAAATAGTTTCAATTAAATCTTATAAATATCTCACACTCTTCATTACTACTTATTTCACATACCTAGTCCTCGAACAATAGGAACTAATTAATGAAGATTAAAATATCCCACCTAGCCGAGAATCGTACCCGGAGGCCCCTTGGAGCAAAGGCCAGCACGCTAACCGTTTAGCCCGACGGGGACAGTGGCCAAGCAAAATGCAGGAAGTACGTAAGTTGAATGAGAGTAGATTAAAAAGAAGTGGGCGTAACGTCGCTAGTTGATCAGCAGGCAAAGTATAGCCGGGGGATAACACACCGCATGCGCATGATGTCCCAATTAAAACTTCGAGATAAGATTACTAGGCATGGACTGCATCGGTTGCTCAGAATACATCGAGAGCTCTCGAAACGCTTCCCAGCACTGCTTCGAGATGAAGACCGCATGCGCCTGACGTCACTAAACGACATCGAGATATCATTATTACTGCATCGGTTGCTCAGAATGCATCGAGAGCTTTGCATCACGCGACTCATAACTGGTATGTGTCATTCCCTCGTCCCAGCAAGAGGCAGTTGTGTGTATACAGTGTCAGTAGAAGTGCTCTTTGGTGGAAGTACAATCTCTGCTGTGACAGAACATTAAATGTGCGCAGTGGAACTTGAGATTGTCGCAGTTTGAGCAACGGGCAAACGTAAAGTTTTAGTAAAAAATGGGCAAATCCGCAAGCAGGTGTACGGTGACGATGTATTTGGTCTCATTGCTGTGTTTAAGTGGCACAAACGTTTTGCGCAGGGGAGAGGCAGTTTGGATGATAATGAGCGTACTGGTCAGATACAAACAGTGCGAATTGAGCGCACGATCGAAGAAGTTAGTATGCTGGTGCGTGCCAACTGCTCCCAATTGATTGATGATCTTGCAGCAACAGTAACGATCCACGATGATGGGGCGTTTCTCAACCGGATCATAACAGGAGACGAAACATAGTGTTTTCTTCAGGATCCGCTAATGAAGCGATGATTGGCCACCTGGAAATCGCCATCATCGCCATGACGAAAAACAAACAAACAACAGGTCAAAAGGCAAGGTAATACGTGAACTGTTTTTCGACTCATTGAATACTGTTCACGTGGAATTCATCCCACAATGAGCAACTGTCAACAAGACCAACTAAAAGGAGATCCTTCGCCGCCTACGTGATTCAATTCGTCGTAAGCGTCCTAAGCTTTGACGTAGGAAGAACTGGTTGTTGCTATATGACAACGACCCGGCACATCGCTCTGTGCTTGTCCAAGAGGAACTCGTACGGCAACAGGTCACCGTTTTGCCACACCCTCCGTACTCACCTGATCTCGCACCATGTGTTTTCTCTTTCCCAGAATGACAGCAAAGCTGCGTGGGTGTAGATTCCATTCGGCGAGATCATTGCTGCCACAAGCGAAGTCCTACGGGACCTTCCTGCCAATATCTTCCAGCGATGTTTCCAGTAGCTATACGGACGGTGACTATTTTGAGGGAGGATGTGGTTCTGTGGACGTACACGCCGTGTAATGTGGCAACATGTAAGACTCGCTGCTTCTGCTGGCAGTCTACACTCTAGGCGCCAGATCATGAATTTAATGACTCTACTACATGTACCTTGCTCATAGATACCACAAACCATTGTTTAGTAGAATATACTGTATATATCGTTTCTATTAATAAAACAATAACATCCGAACTTAATCCCTTGGTATTTGATACTTGGGATTAGTGAAAGTTCCTCTAAAATGAGTTAAGTCAGATAATAAAATATAATAAGTGTAATTTTCATTTATATATTTATATCGTTTAATTGTTATAAATTATCCATATTTTTCTGGAAAGTTTTTAAGTTTTTTGTTGATTAAATATTAATGTTATTTATCTACTGTACTTGCTATTGACACGGCGTTTAACACACATCGGGGTGTTGGAATTTTGTCCTGTCGGATTCATGATCTGGCGCCTAGAGTGTAGACTGCCAGCAGAAGTAGCGAGTCTTACATGTTGCCACATTACAAGGCGTGTATGTCCACAGAACCACATCCTCCCTCAAAATAGTCACTCGAAGTTGCCGCACTCGAGCGGGATGTTAGTCTTTTGAAGAAAAAGAACAACGACTAATCACTGCACCACTGAGGTCGATTTATGTCATTATATGAAGCATGAGATGAAGCGCTGATCACTAACCTCGTTGTGGAATTTGTTAGATACTTTTTCTCTCGCCCAATGTGTAGTGTGTGCTGGGAGAAATTCCATTTACATCCTGGAGCACATCTTTCAACCTGACACAGTCAAAGTTATTGAGTTAGAGCATCTTCCTCTTTCTCACAGACCTCGGGTTCGAATTTCGTTTCATCCAACGACTTAAACCCTGATCTGGAGGTTGGAACGGGGTTGCTTAGTCTCTAAAGTAAACCGCGGATCTCTGATAAGAAATGTATCACAGTCGACCAAGCCATACGGCCGAAGAAGTCATAATATTGGCCAAGTGTTACTACGATATCACTGGGGTACCAAGGACACTGTCACTGACTTCTCACCCAGCTGGCCCCGTTTCGAATCCCGGCCAAGGCATATGGGAGTTTTGTATTTTAAAAGTCACGTCGCAGGAGTAAAACTGAAGGTCCTGCAGCTATAACCACCATGTGAACAGTCACACAAAACTACAAGCTTGCTTTGCTTAGATATCTTTTGGCCATATGATTGGGTAGCAGTCATACTGGCAGTCCCGAAAGGACTTTGTTTATTTCGTTGTTCACTGGCTTGTTTGTTTTAGCCGAGTAAATTACAGTCACTATCGAAACAGAAGTTAAAAATCACTTCACACACACACACGCGCGCTATTATACAGACTAATGACAGCTTTGGTCTTTGTTAAATAAGCAGCTCCTGAAAAAAGAGTTGGCAGAACGCGGCAGATTATAGGCTACACAGTTTATGTGAGACAAGGTTGTATAACCGCAAGGCTCTCACCTGGTAAATGGTTCTGCTGATTCACGGCGCCAGAGGAAGAATTCAAGGGAAAGGTTTCGTCTCTGTGATTTGTTGTGTTAGCCAACAGGTGACCGTGTATTGTAGGTGAAGAGAAAGTGCCAGTTCCAGGTCGATTCCCGAGTTTAAGTAGGCCTATCCTACCTTTGTTCCCTGTACCTAGAAAGTTTCTGATTTGACAATATTTATTATTATTGTTATTGTTATTATGGTTGCGAAATGGATCATACACATGGATCCCATTTTACGATAGATGCCATTTCCGACGCAGCTTCGTGCAGATTGATGTTATTCCTAATAAATGGTTTTACGTCTCACTAAATACTTTTACGGTGTTCGAAGACGTCCAGGCGAAGACATTTTGTCCCACAGGAGTTCATTTACGTGCGGGTAAATCTACCGGCAGGAGGCTGACATATTTGAGCAGCGGGCTGAGCCGGTACTGAACCCATCAACTTGAGCTCAGAAGGCCAACACTCAATAGTTTGACCACTCAGTCCGACGTAGAGTGGTTTATTCACTATTGCATGTTCCTGTGATGAGCATAATGTCCTTCGGTTCAGAGAGCTCCGGGTTCGATTCCGATCCGTCTGGGAATTTCAACCGCGTCTGGACTGTTCTTTCATCTGGATGTTTGTATTCGTCTTAATATGCGTCATTGACATACAACGTAACGCACTACAGACTATCAGAGACGCACGCGATAGTGAAGACACCGCCGACATAGAGATGGCCGTAAAATTTAGCTAAATCCATACAAATGCCAACTTGGAAAATGCCTGGGAGAAAAGGAATGGAGGTGGCGTGACTACGATCACAATATCTATCGCCCAAAATTACAAACTTGCCTGCCATTTTTGAGTTTAACAACGTGATAACTCCTCTGGGGTGTACAGGGTTTGAAACGTTGGGGTGGTGACCATGGGGCCGCATTCGACCCTACCACTGTCTCTGTTCCCTTGCTAAGCTCCTCCATTCGTCAACGTTTTCTCTTCCGGTCTGTTACTCCAGTTTATGAATACGATATTCTTAGTCCATTCAACTTTCATTCCCGTTCTATAAAGTACTTTACTAGCTTTACTACACTTTATTTCGCATTTAGTATACGATTCTCCAGGAAGAATACGTATCCTAAGCACATGAAATAATCTATCTTTTGAATTTTGTATTCTCTACCTGACATTCAGTCCCCTTAAGCTTCTTCCTAACTGACATTAATTTAGTCTTAGAAATGTTAATTTTCACATACAATACTCGCTGCGCCATGCTGCAGGCTTTGAGCACAGTCTGCCATTCTTCGGCAGAGGCCAAAGTGCTTACTATATTTCCACCAAACGAGCCCACCTAGTTGCCACAACAGTCTGACACCGTAGTTACCTCTTTCGAGTCTCAAAGAATTTCACCATATGATTGATGGCCAGCGGGGTAGAAGAAGTGGTGGTTTACAATTTCTAATCTGCGTGCCAAAAGCCTGAGCTCAATTTCAAACCTCTCCTTAGTGTTTGTATGATGCTGTTGAGAGTGATTCGTCCGTTAGATGAGGACAAGGTCTCTTGGCCTTATTCTACAGAAGTAGGCTATGTGCCAACACCGGGTACATTTGAGGTTACAGAGGAGACATAAGTTAAGTAAACGATTTAACGTAGGAAAGTAATGTGAAGGAACACAAATTCTTAAACTATTTTTTTCTTATATTATTTCTTCTCCCTTAAAATAATTTTTTACATTAATATGTTTACATTTACAGCAAAGTTGAACCTTAATCGTCTCATTACTTTGATATGTATGAAAATCTCACTCCCTATTTCATCACCATGATCATCACCACACACTCAGACACTCAGGTTACCATGGGCGTCAACTAGAAAGACCTGCATCAGGCCTCTCCGAAGGCCACACGAGAACACAAACACCAAACTGAATCCCTCTGTATCATTTTATAAGTTTCAGTTAAAGATCCAATGGATTACAGCCTTGTGTAACTACCTTGAACCAAGATCTCATTCTACCATCACTGCTCAATTGTCACTATGAAAGTATTTTGACTGCTCGTAATAACCTACCCTGGATCCTTACTATGCTTTTGAAAATGTATTTCTTTCTAATATTTTTATTTCTTTACGTTCATTCCACGTCCATGCTAGAGCACACTGTTACCAACATAAAATTAAAACGGTAGAACACATCCTTGCCTTAAACATACGCAGGAGAATTGGGGAGAAGTTCTTCTATTAGGAGTTGTACCCGCATCTAATAAATTCTGGAGAAAAGATCGACCATTTCTTAGAGTACTAATCACCTTACGGAAGATAGCTCACCTATTTTGTTAAGCTCTTATTGCAGCCATATAACTGCCAGTTAACACCATCCGACTTTTCTACGTACCTGAAACAAAAGAAGATACAAATGAATACAAAAATGTCTGATGTATCGTAGTTTAGGTTCATAGTATGAACGTTTGAAAACATTTCTCCTTCATAAGTATAACAAATGAAACTTCATTAATACAACAGGATTCCACACTGGACCTGTAAATAAAATAAATAAAAGTTGCATATTCTATGCCTCTACCAATTGAAACGCTACTCAATGATTTTCCCAATACACCTTAAAATACAACTTGTACGCATCCTCGTTATATCTGGTCTTGACTACTATTAGTGGACATAACTCAAACTAGACTGGACTTCATATAGGAGCATTATATTATTTTATCTGTCGGGCTGAATAGCTCAGGTGGTAAACACTGGCCTTCTGAGCTTAAGTTGGCGGGTATCAAATCAGTCAAGTAATCGTCGATGATCTGCTGTCTTCCAGGCGACAGATTCCCTGTCAAATGTTTACCTACTTTTCTTAAATGATGTCAAAGAACTTGGAAATGTATCAAACAATTCTCCTGATAAATTATTTCAATCTGTAATTTCTCTTCCTATAACTGAATATTTCCCGTATTTGTTCTCATGAATTCCAACTTTACATCTATATCATCTTTCCTACATCTAAAAGGTCCACTCACCGAGCTCGATAGCTACAGTCGCTTAAGTGCGGCCAGTATCCAGTAATCGGGAGATGGTGGGTTCGAGCCCCACTGTCGGCAGGTCCACTCAAGCTTATTTGTCTATTAATGTTACTCCACACTATCTCCCCACTGGAAACTTGTCTCCTTACTCCAAAGTCTTCCCCTCCCAAAGTTTGCAACATTTTCGTTACACTAGTCCGCTACTATTTGGAGGTGCACAAATACGCCAGCCTCATGTCGGTAGATTTATTGGCACGTAAATCCAATACCGTTATTATTAATGTTTATCTAAGTTATGGTACCTACTTTTTTTTTTTTTTTGCAAATTGCTTTACGTTGCACCGACACGACAGGTCTTATGGCGACGATGGACCAGGAAGGAGCTAGGAGTGTGAAGGAAGCGGCCGTGGCCTTAATTAGGTGCAGCCCCAGCATTTGCCTGGTGTGAAAATGGGAAACCACGGAAAACCATCTTCAGGGCTGCCGCAGTGGGGTTCGAACCCACTATCTCCCGAATACTGGATACTGGCCGCAATTAAGCGACTGCAGCTATCGAGCTCGTTATGGTACCAATTAACACCACATCATATTACAGAAAGCTGTCATGATATCTGATGCAAGAGCGTAGTAAATTACACTCATTTACACTTCTCCATAGAATAGTTCATCCAGATAAACCGAATTACCTTTCTTCACACTTTAAATACCTCTCATCAAATCATTATCGCAGAAAACGTTCCAATTTCTCCCTCACCATGTCTTTACACCCTACTATTACTATCTACAACCATTCTTTCACTATCTCTGCCGGCAGGTTGGAATTTTCTCCATACCAACATTAGGGACGTGACTTCCCTTCAGGAATTTAAGATGGATTGCCGAAAACATTCACTTGATGAGCAATGAACAGTAAAACACTATTGTACCTATAAGGGAAAGTTGTGGAGCTGTCGACGAGAATCTCGACGAAGCTTTTTTGCTTCGAACGATGATAATTCATGGGCAGATATGAAAAGTATTGAGTTTCACAACCGTCCGTAACTCCCAGTGCAGTGGTCGGGAACTGGGGGTGGGAGGCGAGCATATTGTGTGAACCGAGCGGATCGCGAGTACTGATTGAGCCATTTCGCGTGAGCAGCATCAGTCTGTGTCTTGTTTTCATCAAAAGATGTCTTCTGAGCAAGAAACTCTGCTTTTTGAGTAGTGCAACTGCTTTTCTCTTTGCTCCTTTCCCTCCGGTGTGACCCCAAGAAAGATTTCTTTTCTTACATTCATCCGCGGGTCGTCCAATTGTTGTACCAATATCCCACCATGCATCCTTTTTCACGTTATTTTTAAAGTGGTCACCATTTTCCGAGTTTCATGAAACAGAATGTGTCCGATAAGTGTCTATTAGCGAAAGCACACCTTCATCCGACCATGCTCGCAGGATGCTCACTGGTCGCGTACACATTTGCGAGCACGTTCCTTTGCCGTCCACACTAAGCGCGAGCATCCCTTTGTGCTCGCCTATACTGCTAATAATAAGAGTTGGTGTCTGACATTTCTTAGAGGGAGGTCCGTTTACTGCCTGCCGAGGCGGGATAAAGGGAGTGGCTGTGTGGTTGCCATGGAAACGAGGGTGGGGCGACTGCGGTTGCCATGGTGATAAAACTTCAGGGCAGCTCGTCTTGCTGGGAGTTGCCAAACCTCTCACTGTCACTGATAAGAACCTGATTGTTTGTATAAATGTGATCGCAAATGGGACGACACCGCCTGGCCAGGTAGTCTACAACAGATCATAGCGGTCAGAATGAAGGAGGGAACAAGTGAGCCGGAAGCGAGGGGTAAGAGTATGTAGAAAGGAATGCTGGAATGTGGCAACATCGTGAAATGGCACGTGCAATGTTCCTCCCTCCAACCTTACCTGTCAGACGCCAACTTTAGTTATGTCTAGTATAGAATACCGACTCCAGGCAGCTCAAGAACGAGCGCCTCAACGAATGCTCGCATTACGCTCAAAACTCCGTCCACAATTGCGAGCATGGTAGTGTGAGCGGCTCACAATATGCTCGCACCTTAAGGTATACAACCAACTATTAAATGGACTATTTACAGTAACGGTATATGTTTGGCAACTCGAAAGTGACATGCATATACAGTATGGCTATTGGTTGGTGTCACTCCGAAGTAATTTCAGTGCACTGTGGAGGTGAACGCATAAAGTTATAAATATAACATAATATGGACTAGTTTCATTGTAAAGCATGGAAAAGCATGATATGGAAGACCTCTATGTAACACACAATTGTGAAAACAATCGTAAAGTAAACCTTTGACAGTACTCTTCTGTTCTTTGTTCATATGAACAGACTTAAGTAGAGAGTCTCATTATGAACCGCGCATGTGATTCACATGTTCCGTCCCTGTTAAAGGGCTACAGGAGGTCGCGAAACGTAATATTATGCACATGTTTCAGGGGCGTATACAGAATTCTATTTGATGGGGGGTGGGGGGAGGGAGTGAAAGAAAATTATTTGCATAAAATATGAGAACACTTACGAAAGAGGAACAATCGCAATACACTGATACGGGTACACGACACAATATTATCAAGAGCTACAGTATTATACAAAACAAGCAGCCTATTATCCTTGGGCTGTAAGGAAGAAATCTCCCTGATAATGTGTGGGAGATCTATATAAATACACAACCGGCGAGCGAGTGGCTGAGCGGTTCGGATGACGTACCTGTCAGCTTGCGTTCGGGAGATAGTGGGTTCGAACCTCACTGTCGGCAACCCTGAAGGTGGCTTTTCATTTTTTTTCCCATTTTAACACCAAGCGAATTCTGGGGCTGTACCTTATTCAAGGCCACAGGAGACATATCTGTGTCGGTGTGATGTAAAGAAAAATGGAAAAACACAACAATAACAACAACGTGGATTTTAAACATTTTGCACAATAATCGTTCACATACTTTGTATTACTCCCTTTTAGCTGCAATGTTAATGTACAAATTCAAGTTTTCTTGTCACCTGGCAAACTTATTTACAACTTCTTCATCAAACATGAATATCACGATGAATCAACACCAAAGAAAGTCCGTTTAATAGTGATTCAGATTTCCCTCTAAAAGTACCGTAAATCTTCACCTTATCCCAGGTATTTTCTGGGTCGCTGGATCCACCTAGGATTTTTATTTTGGCCAGGGTTTTAAGACAGAATGCCCTTCCTGACACTACGCGATTTTTTGGTATGAAAATCTCCAAACATGGTCGACTGGGATTTAACCTCTGCCTTCCTTTTTAGGTGGGAAGCCAACAACTAAGACACTAAGCTAATCACAACCCGTAAGCAATCTCTCCTTATGTGCACTGATTTTAGCTAAATGCGTATCCGGCTCCATGGCTAAATGGTTAGCGTGCTGCCCTTTTGTCACAGGGGTACCGGGTTCGATTCCAGGCAGGGTCCGGAATTCTAACCATAATTGGTTAATTCCGCTGGCACGGGGGCTGGGTGTGCGTGTGGTCTTCATCATCATTTCATCCTCATCATGACGCGCAGGTCGTCTACGGGTGTCAAATCAAAAGATCTGTACCTGGCGAGCCGAACTTGTCCTCGAACACTCCCGGCACTAAAAGCCATACGCCATTATTATTAGCAAAATGCGTATGATTTATTTTCCTTATGACATTATTTCTCTTCTGGTTGACCAGGAAAGAAGAAATTTTGGGAGGGGCCAGGGCGTTCTTGCCCCTCGCTCTTAAATACGATCCTGACATGTTGCTTTGGACCAATCACCGTTCTATGCTGTGGGTTTCATCGATATTCTCTTCGGCAACCCTTGCTAGATTAAAAGTATTAGAGAATTGTTTTTAGTTAAGGTGTTCTCTGTCTCCCTTCTGCTATCATTTATCTCCACTAAGTGGCTTTACTTATCCAATTATAAAAGCTAACCCATCAATGACACATGGAAAGTGCCTAGGTAAATAGGTACTTCTCTGGGATTCTGGAGTCTTACTACTGCTGCAAAAGCACTCGGTTACTGGACAAGAACTCTTGAAGTTAACAGATGTGGTACAAGGTAATCCTGCTTTAGACAGAGCTATTATATCAACCAGCTTAATCACTTTGCTGCTCCTGCAAATCTAGTTAATTGAGAACATGTTATAACATCTGTCTTCTTCGTCCTAGCGTATATCTCGCGCAGGTGCATGGTCAGCTTATTAATCATATTCTGTAATAACCTCCGTCATACAGCTTAATGATTACGTATTATCATTGGAGGCGAATTCGCAGAATTGTTTGCTTGCAAGGCAAGATTGTGTGTGTACGATGTTTTCGTCAGTCAAAAAGTAGGTCAGTTCCGAAGAAATCTATCAATTTAAAGCCAAGATTACTTTTCCCTTTCAACTCAAACTTTCTTCCACCAGTGAAACTGTAACGTGATATCCCTGGCTCTCCTGATAATTGTTTCTCACTCACTGTTCGGATGAGGAAATACAAGGATTTACCCTAAACTTTCTGCTCGGTTATGGGAGTTCTTTCCACTCTTGCTAGTGGCTTTACGTCGCACCGACAGAGATAGGTCTTACGGCGACGATGGTATAGGAAAGGCTTAGGAGTGGGAAGGAAGCGGCCGTGGCCTTAATTAAGGTACAGCCCCAGCATTTGCCTGGTTTGAAAATGGGAAACAACGGAAAACCATATTTAGGGCTGCCGACAGTGGGATTCGAACTCACTATCTCCCGGTTGCAAGCTCACAGCCACGCACCTCTAACCGCACGACCAACTCGCCCGGTTTTTCCACTCTTGATAACATTCTTAATTCTAATGGCATGACCAGTACATGCATCTGATAATGTATTACTATAATTTGCATATTTCCAGCGGGACTTTAAATCAGTGTACTGTATTATGTTGCTCACGCATTTAGTTAAATCACGATTTTACATTAATGGTTCTGTGTACCAAATCAACACTGTACTGCGTAGGTGGTTCAGGTAACAAGATGTGCCACCGGTGGGAAGAGACATTTCATTATGTTTAATAATAATAATAATAATAATAATAATAATAATAATAATAATAATAATAATAATAATAATAATATTTATTATAATAATGCGAAAAACAAATAGTCAAATTTTATGAAAACAAGAATAAAGACAAAACAGACCGTGTGGAACGGAAAGGCAAAATAAAAAGTAACCTAAAATTGGTAAGAATCGCTCAAGAAGACATCCGAAACAGGGATATCTTCAGATCCAAAATTGACAAATGGCAAGTTGACTGCTGGACAAACCAAAGAAAACTACCGAAAACAACTTAGAATAAAGAGAGAACAGAATCACATGGCAAGACAATGGAAGAAGTATATTCACTACGGAAGACAACTAAATTCCTCTAAATACTTTGAGTAGTTGTAAATGAGCTAATTCGCAATCCGAGTTGGGAAGTAACCGAGTAAAAGTAAGCAGATTACTTGTAATAATAATAATAATAATAATAATAATAATAATAATAATAATAATAATAATAATAATAATAATAATAATAATAATAATAATAATTTTATTTATTTATTTATTTTATTTATTTATTTATAACTTATCTAAAATACATTTGCAAATATGCAGTAGGATATTATACATTATCTTTGCAATTATTTACACCTGCAAAGCACTTGATGTGCTTATCTGCCGGTGTAGTTGTTTCACATTTGTATACATTGTTGCAATACTTACTGTTTACAACATTAATAAGGTATGTATATTTACATTAGCATTGTAATTTTGTCCTGTGGTGTGAGTTTTTCTTAATCCCTGAAAGTATCACTCAAAGTAGATAAGTCTTTGGTACATTTTTCATTCATGAACAAATATTTAAACTGTAATTTTATTATCTATGATCCATAGTTTCACATGTTTTTTTAGTTGATATTTGGTTCTCAAGTGTGTCAATTCTGAGGGCAACTTGTTCAAAAATTTAGGAACTACAACTTGCAGTGTTCTGGATCCATATTTGTTGTAGTACCTCATGACCTGAAAATAACTTATATGCCTCAGTCTTGTTCCATGTGTATGTTCATTAACAATTCTATATTGTGGCTTCCAGTAATTTTCTTTAATTATGTTGTACATATAAAGTTGTTTAACTCTCAAGAACCTTTCTTTCTGGTACATCCCTGTTAACATATCCTCACTTAAGCTAAATATTCCTCTGTTTTCATACCAAAAGAATGCTTTGACAATGCGATTTTGTAACATTTGTACCATGTTTATGTCTGTAACAGAAGCTGATCCCCATACACTTACACCATATGATATAAGTGACTCAACAAGTGAATGATAAACCAATTTTAAGCTATCATGAGGTATTATATACTTAACCATTTGCATTTTGAACAAGCTTAGCCTCAGTCTTTCACACAACTTATTAATATGTTGCTTCCATGAAAAATATCTATCTATTACTATACCTAAATATTTCATGTTATCAACTTCCTCTATTACATAGTCACAATTGCATGATTTTTGTTCACCATCGTGAATGCACTGAACTGAATGGCCTGTTATCTTAATGTTTTCTCTTTGCATTTTTGGGGTAGAAATGTACAAGACTTTTGTTTTTGAAGTGTTAATTATTAGACCCTTATCATGGCACCATTCTTGAAAGTAGTTGTACTCCATTTGTAAATGCTTCTCTGCTACTTTTGGATTTTTATGTACTGATACAATTAGTTTATCGTCTGCATACATGAAATATTTACATTTTTTAAAACATGAGCTTATATCATTGACAAAAATAATATACAAAATGGGTCCTAGGATACTTCCTTGTGGAACACCTCTTTTAATAGAAGTTATTTCTCCATATATATTATCAATTTTTACCCTATACGTTCGGTCAGTCAGATAACTTTCAAAAACTTTTAGTGGTGTTCCTCTTACTCCAATTTTGCTTAAGGCCGCAATAATTTTTTCATGGGAAATTGAATCAAATGCCTTTGAGAAATCAATAAACATAGCTAAAATGTGCATACCTTGATTTAGCTTCCCATTGATCAAATTGGAGAATTCCTCAAGAAGATTACTTGTACCCTTGTGTTTTTGATAAGCAAATTGATGTTCATCAATAATTTTAAAATTTTCTAAATATGAGATTAGGTGATCAGCAATGTATCTTTCAACTGCTTTACCTATAGTTTGAAGAATAGATATCTGTCTATAGTTTCCATACTGTAAATGTGAACCTTGCTTGTAAATAGGTCTCACTATGGCAGTCTTCAGATCCTTTGGGAAAATACCTGTCTCTATTATTTTATTGATTAGCTTCTGTATTACTGGTGTTATTATGTCTATGTTATCCTTCAGATGTTTAACTGTTAATTTATCCATGCCTGGTGATTTATTTATATCCATTCCTTCAATTATGTGTGCTATGTCTGCTGTACGTTTTACGGTTTTCGGAGACGCCGAGGTGCCGGAATTTAGTCCCGCAGGATTTCTTTTACGTGCCATTAAATCTACCGACACGAGGCTGACGTATTTGAGCACCTTCAAAAACCACCGGACTGAGCCAGGATCGAACCTGCCAAGTTGGGGTCAGAAGGCCAGCGCCTCAACCGTTTGAGCCACTCAGCCCGGCGGATTACTTGAAACGAATACCTTTTTAGTAACTTTTACTCATAATCATTGCTTTTTACAAAAATAAATTTTTACTCATAACTTACTTCTGGAAATAAAATTGCAATTACTACATTCTAGCAAACAAAAGCAGTAACTCCAAACAGTGCTAGGATAACTACGATGTCTTCGGAAGTAGTGGCGAGTATCATCTAGCTCTGCTGGAGATTAAACACGGACATTCCTCCAAGTGCCCCTGTAGATGGTCTTTTCAGAAAATACAAAGGCGTTCCCCCAAGAGATCCAGACTTAGCAACGAGAGTTTTAACAACTAATTTTTATTGTGGCAAATTACTTAAAATGCTAAAATTCACTGTCTATAAAAACTATGACAAAATATGTTTTGAAAGTTCCAAGGTATCACGTTGTCTCACTTATTTACGATAGCCACTTAAAATCTCTGTGCTACTAAATACGCTAAATGAACTAATGTAGTCTATTCTTCCTTACGAATTTCGGTATCATACCAGTGATTTCCTTAAGGCTAGCGTTCTGTTAAGTAATTGAAAATCCACAGCCTGTTTCCAGTCATTCGACCGGGTCACGAATGGAATGAATGAAGCCCCAATCTAGGGGCGAGGATAGGAATTGTGCCGGCTGCCGAAGCCTGCCGCACTCTTCTGGGACAATGATTATTGAATGACAGATGAAATGAAATGATATTGGTGCTGGAATAAAAGATGGCATGGAAAACCGGAGTACCCGAAGAAAAACCTGTCTCGCTTCCGCTTTGTCCAGCACAAATCTGACATGGAGTGGCCAGGATTAGAACGACGGAACCCAGCAGTGAGAGACAGGCGCGCTGCCGCCTGAGCCACGGAGTATTACTGTTAAGTTATTGTAAATGTAAATTTACTGATCACTTGTTGTAAACAATTGGCGGTATCGTAACGGTCGCAGGGTTAGGAGGGTTTTTGCAGACTTACTTTTTTTTTTTTTTTTTTGCTATTTTGCTTTACGTCGCACCGACACAGATAGGTGCTATGGCGACGATGGGACAGAAAAGGCATAGAAATGGGAAGGAAGCAGCCGTGGCCTTAATTAAGGTACAGCCCTGGCATTTGCCTGGTGTGAAAATGGGAAACCACGGATAACCATCTTCAGGGCTGCCGACAGTGGGGATCGAACCCACTATCTCCCGGATGCGAACTCACAGCTGCGCGCTCCTAACCGCACGGCCAACTCGCCCGGTGACTTACTTATTAGAAATAAAAGATAAATATTAGGTGGATAATAAATTTTGTTCAATAGAACGTGGTACACTGGAATCTGAGTAATAAGTCGGTGTAGTATGGGTGTGTGATAAGAGACATAATTTAAGCGTTCGGGAGTAAAAGTAAGATCAGTAAATAATTGTCCAACGTGCTGGGATAGTTGCTCGGCACAACATTCAAATTAAAATGATGTTTGAGAAAATCAGCCACCAACTCAGCGTGCGAGTCAACACAGTACCGTCGTATAACAGAGTATGAGTGTGACGTCAATCTTTCTCATCCGTTATTAAATTGGTTATTCTATACTACAGACCACCTAGGAGCTAGGGAAGTATTTTATTCCCGTCCTCAAAGGGGAGGGGCGGGCCAACTAGAAGGTAACGCCTTCTGTCTGGCCAGAAAATTCGGCGGGTTTGGTGGTTTGATAGAGTTGGGCAAACTGACCATGATGTATTCCCAACGACAGCTAACCTCCAACTGAGCGAGCGGGTCAAGACAGCGCCATCGGATAACAGAGTATGCGTGTGACGTCACATATTTAGCACAAATTTTGCCTTATTTTGAAGCGCTGTTTCATGAAAAGTACGCTTCAGGTTTTTTTTTTTATTTATTTTTTTTTTGCAACAGGCAGCCTCCTCTTTTATCTGTCAATTGAGACTGGCGTTTATAAAAGTAGGAAAGATCACAATATGAAGATAAAGTTGGAATTCAAGAGGACAAACTGGGGCAAATATTCATTTATAGGAAGGGGAAATAGGGATTGGAATAACTTACCAAGGGAGATGTTCAATAAATTTCCAATTTCTTTGCAATCATTTAGGAAAAGGCTAGGAAAACAACAGATAGGGAATCTGCCACCTGGGCGACTGCCCTAAATGCAGATCAGTATTGAGTGATTGTTAAATAGAACCGTAAGTTGAATACTCTCGGCGATATACCCGTTCTACCCAAACACTAAAAGCGTCTTAACATTTTTCTTTCCATCTACCCGTTATCGACGAACGTAAGTTAACGTTAAAAGTAATTTATAAGCGAGTACAATATTTCTCTTCTTCTTATTATTATTCTTTAACTGTTTCCCCTCCAGGGTCGGTTTTTCCCTCAGACTCAGCAAGGGATACCATCTCTACCGCCTCAAGGATGACCAGTACCTCGTCCAGGCGGCCTCACCTGCTATGCTGAACAGGGGCGTTTGTGGGGGATTTGAAGATTGGAGGGGATAGACAATGAAGAATGAAGGAAGCGGCCGTGGCCATAAGTTAGGTACCATCCCCGCATTTGCCTGGAGGAGAAGTGGGAAACCACGGTAAACCACTTCCAGGATGGCTGAGGTGGGAATCGAACCCACGTATACTCAGTTGACCTTCCGAGGCTGAGTGAACCCCGTTCCAGCCCACGTACCACTTTTGAAATCCGTGGCAGAGCTGGGAATCGAACTCGCGCCTCCGGGGGTGGCGGCTAATCACGCTAACCACTACACCACAGAAGCGGACAATATTTAATATCATCATCATCATCATCATCTGTTTACCCTCCAGGGTCGGCTTTTCCCACGGACACAGCGAGGGATCCCACCTCTACCACCTCAAGGGCAGTGTCCTGGAGCTTCAGACACTTGGTCGGGGATACAACTGGGGAGAATGACCAGTACCTCGCCCAGGCGGCCTCACCTGCTATGCTGAACAGGGGCCTTGTGGAGGGATGGGAAGATTGGATTGTACAGGCAAGGAAGAGGGAAGGAAGCGGCCGTGGCCTTCAGTTAGGTACCATCCCGGCATTCGCCTGGAGGAGAAGTGGGAAACCACGGAAAACCACTTCCAGGATGGCTGAGGTGGGAATCGAACCCACCTCTACTCAGTTGACCTCCCGAGGCTGAGTGGACCCCGTTCCAGCCCTCATACCACTTTTCAAATTTCGTGGCAGAGCCGGGAATCGAACCCGGGCCTCCGGGGGTGGCAGCTAATCACGCTAACCACTACACCACAGAGGCGGACCAATATTTAATATAATGCGTATTATTTCCTCGATTTCCACTGACGATCTCTCTTCCATTAGTTACAGGTTCTGAAAAAATGTTCAACACATTTACTTAAAAGGAAGGTTCTTGCAAGAGACTAAAAGTGTTACTTAACTTAGTTGTGTCATTTTTAGGTTCTTGCTCTCTAGAATTGTCCAAGTGAAGTGACCTAGTGCTGCGTCCTGCGACCTGAAGCTCTTCCACCAGTGGATTATACTTGACGCCTACCATCTTGCAAGATATTCATAGATCAAGTAGATTGAAACGATGCATTTAGACTGTACATATTCATATGGTTTCTTTCTAGTATGAGTGTAAAATATTAATTAAAAATGAATCCTACCATGCACCCTAAATTAGTAACAGTGTTGTTGGTTTTATGTCTCACTAACTCGTTTCTGATGACACAGTCCTTACAGTACAGTGTGGCTTCTGGTATGGACTAAGACAAATTTGCTACTTTCATTCAACTGTTTCGATCTCATCCTTGGCTTTTACGATATGAAAGTGTCTAAAGTACGAGCAATGCTAGTAACACAGTTCCTTATGCAGCAGGACCCGATTATGGAGTGTGAGAGTGTAACTCATAGGATCGTTTGGTGCGAGCATTTCGGTGAGCTAGGCAGACAAATTAGTAAGCATTTTCTGGCTCGGTGAGGAAAGCAGCGGGAAACTCACTCCTCACTTTCCTAGTTCTCCTCCTCACTGACTTCTAGAATACCTATTAGGTATGGCGGTGGAGCTGCTGGGGATCCAAACAAATCTCCGAGCCGGGGGATCAACGCACACACACTTTCACGGATTTCGCAAACTCCAAGGTGCCAGAATTTTGTCGTGCAGGTGTTATTTTACGTGTCGGTAAATGCATCGGCACGAGGCTGGCGTAATCAACACCTTGAAATGCCACCGGAGCCGCGTCTGGGTAATAATGATGATGATGATGATAATAATAATAATAATAATAATAATAATAATAATAATAATAATAATTTCACACACCACGAATTACTTTTACCACTTTCGAAGACACTAAAGTGCCGGAATGTTTCCTCGAATGAGTTTCTTTATGTTCTGATAAATCAACATCACGAGGTTAGGATATTTGACCACCTTTATATACCACAGGGCTGAACCAGGGTCGAACCCGAGAACTTGGGGTCAGAAAGTCATTTCTCTACCGTGGGGCTCCCAGCCCACTTATTATATATATATATAATTCGCTGGGGGCATCAAGGACCACGTTAAGTCTTGTTGCATTTGACATTGAACTTGACCTTCCTTAGAGCCCAAATTTCCCTCATTCTTTGCGAGTGGGCCTGCTTACGCTCCTCTGTCCAAGGGGCACCGTGTCTTCTCTTCGGTTGCTTGTCTCGGTTTAGCCCGTTCGTCAATATTTTCTTGCGGAAGAGATCTCTGTTAAGGGCGTCTTCAGCTGAGATATGTAGCATCATTTGCAGGTCTTCTTTGGTATTTCTAAACCAGGGAATTGTGGTTTTGGGTTTTGAATAAAAAAAGTGAAAGATTTCTTTAGTTAACTTTCTTCAGTCCATTATTTTCAGATGACCGTAAAATCGTGCCCGTCTTTTTCTGATTGTGTCGGTAATTTTCTCTATTTTGCTGTAGACTTCCTTGTTGGATCTCTTTTGATGGATTCCATGTCTGTACTTTGATCCCAAGATTCCTCTCACAATTTTGCGTTCTCTTTTCTCCAGTTCTTCAAGGAGTCCTTTGTTGGCATTTAGAGACAGGGTTTCGGCTGCATATAGAACTACTGGTTTCAGAACTGTTTCATAGTGACGTATCTTGGTGTTTTGGGAAAGGCATTTTTTGTTGTAGATTGTACGGGATGTTTGGTAGGCTATTTCCAGTTTGTGTACTCGCTCCTGAAGTGCTTCTTTGTCCAGTCCATTTTTCATGATGATCTCACCCAGGTATTTGAATTTGTCTACTCGGGTGATGTCCCCGTATTTTGTATGGAGTTTTGGTGGAACCTCTTTGATGTTAGTCATTCTTCTGTTTTCTCAAACGATATCTGCAAACCAGTTTGTTCGGCAATTTCCTTTAAAATTTCAACTTGAGCTCTAGCGGTTTCTATGTCGTTTGAGAGAACAGCAATATCATCGGCAAATGCTAAGCAGTCTGTTGCGATCCCCTTGGATTTGGTTCCTATTCTCAATGGACGGTAGTTGGTTTCCTGTAATCTCACCCGTCAGGTTCTGATGATCTTTTCAAGAACACAGTTGAAGAGTATCGGGGATAGCCCATCACCTTGTCGGACTCCTGTTTTGATGTCAAAGGAATGCGATAGACATCCGTGGAATTTCACCTTGGATTTTGTATCGGTCAGGGTGGCTCTAATTAATGCCAGCAGTTTCAAATCAACTCCAAATTCATTTAAGATGTTTAGCAGGACTTCCCGGTCAATGGAGTCGTACGCTTTCTTAAAGTCCACAAAGACAGACACATACTGCTTGGACCTTAGTGTACAATACCTGATGATCGTTTTGAGATTTCGGATCTGTTCAGCTGTTGAGCGACCTTTTCTGAACCCTCCTCGGTATTCACCTATTTGATGTTCGACTTGTGCTTCCAAACGCTCCAAGATGGCTAGGGATAGAATTTCGTAAGTCACGGGTAGCAAAGATATTCCTCTGTAGTTGTTGATGTTGTTCATGCTGCCTTTTTTGTGTAATGGATGGATCAAAGCTATTTTCCAATCTTCGGGTAGGGTCTCCTTTTCCAAATTTCTTCTATTTGCTTTTGCAAGATATCAAGTGATTCCTCTGGGGCATATTTCCATAGTTCTGCTACTACTGAGTCTTGCCCCGGCGCTTTGTTATTTTTGAGACGGGCAATATGGCGCTTGATTTCATCTCTGTCGGGTGGTCTGGAATCTGGGTACCTGAGTAAGGGTTCCTTGGTCTCAATGGCGCTTTGCGATTTAGAGCAATTAAGTAAATTCTTGAATTAATCTGCCAGAATGCTGCAATTTTCTTCATTTGACGTCGCCAGTGTGCCGTCCTTTCGCTCAAAGTATAGAGATGCTGGTTTATAGCCAGTGAGTTTGCGTTTGAAGGCTCTGTAGTACTCCCTGCTTTCATTCTTCCTAAAGTTTTGTTCTATATTTTCAATGAGAGATTTTTCGTATTTAAGTTTCTCAGTTCTGAACACCCTAGCTGCTTGGGCACGTTGGGTTTTGTTTCCCAATCATTTTCTGATTTCGTAGAGTAGTACTGTTTCCACGCATTGAGTCTTTCTTGGAGGACTGATTCGCAGGTACTATTCCACCAGGCATGCTTTTTGCTTCTCTTGATTTCTGCAACATTTGGCGGCCTCAACAAGGAGACTTCTGGCGTTGTTAAAGTTACAGTCATGTTGCAATCTCTAGGAGAAACAGCCCTGAGATTATGAATGGCAAGGTAAAGAAAGGCATCAATGTAGCCTCAGATCACGCCTTCTCCTGGAACTCCTCGACCTTTTGCCGAAGTTTATCATTGTCGAAGCGTGTGATCTGTTTGGTTGTCTTCCTTGTGTTTGCGGGAATTGGTTTGAATATGATAAGAGACATATAATGATCTGAGGCTACATTGATGCCTTTCTTTACCTTGCCATTCATAATCTCAGGGCTGTTTCTCCTAGAGATTGCAACATGATCAATTTGGAACTCTCCGAGAGCTTGGACGGGAGAACGCCAAGTCATTTGCTTTCTGGGTAGATGGCGAAAGTGGGTCGACATGACCTGCAGGTTGTGATTTTCGCAAATGGACACCAGTCTTTTGCCGTTGGGATTGGTTCTTTTGTGAGCAGGGTAATTTCCTATAACTTTCTTGTACTTCTGTTCACGACCTAGTTGGGCATTGAAGTCACCCAAAAGAAGCTTGACATGGTGTTTGGGGATTTTGTTTAATTTTTCATCCAGTAGGTCCCAGAAATTATCAACTTCGTCTGGATCAGACTTGTTCTTATCGTTTGTAGAAGCATGTGCGTTAACTAGGGCGTAGGTTTTGTTCGCGCATTTAATTGTGAGTATAGACAATCTGCCATTCACAGGTTCGAAATTTGCAACCGATTTAAGGATCTTGGTTCTAACAGCAAACGCGGTTCCAAGCATCACAGCTCCATTGAGGATTCCTCTTTGCGCTTTGCTTTTGAAAAATCGGTAGCCTTCGGATTCAAAAATCTCTTCATCTGGGTACCTTGTTTCCTGTAGGGCCATTATGGATATCTGATTTTCGTGAAGAGCTTTGGTGAGGGTTTTCAGCTTGCCAGTTTGTGTAAGTGAATTAATGTTGAAAGTTGCTAGAAAGGTTTTAGATTTTGGACTGAGTTTTTGACTCTTCGGGGTACCCCGAGACGCTCCGACTCGTCTCTTGCATGATGTCGAGTCTCCCCCAGAATCCGAACGAGACTCGTGCGCCATGGCGTTCACGACGAGGGATTTATCCGAAGATTTACCCCCTGGGGTATGTTTCTTGAAATGTTGTGCCATCATGCTTTTTGACTTGACTTTGCTTTGGACGGGTACCCATCCTTTTACAACTAGTGTTGTAAGCCCTAGAGGTTGCCTCAAGATGTTTTCTGGCTTCTGGTCATTTACCAGTCTTCGCCATAACCCTGGCAAGGGACCAGTTGTTTTTTTTTCACGGTGGTATTTTATTTCCCTACTACCCTCTGACTCTGCTGGCGGCAGAGCCAGCGAGCTTCCCCAATTCCAATGGGACGCGCCCGATGGAGGTAACCGGTAAATCCCCACACGGGTATTATTATTATTATTATTATTATTATTATTATTATTATTATTATTTTCTTTTATTATTATTAAAACTTGGGTTTTGAGTCATAAGCACGTACACATATCCAAATTAATATTGTGCTGGTGGTCAGTTTAATCTATCCACAGCAAAGTTATGTTCATGTGATGTGGACTGTCTATTGGGAGTCTAGTGGGAACCCTGTATTAAATTTTTGAAATAATAATAATACTAATACTAATACTACTAATACTAATACTACTACTACTAATAATAATAATAATAATAATAGTAATAGTAACCCGTGATGTAACATTGGCTTGCCAAGACGACTACTGCCCAGCCAGAGTGCCACGTGGTCAACATGATGACGTCCTCAGCCATGTTGCTTGACTTTCGTGCTCGAGTTCATTGCCACTGATATCAGACATCTTCTCGTCGATCTCACAAGACTGCGTGAGCCTTGTTCCAGCCCTCAGTCAATAATTAAAATCCTTGGGACTGGTCGAGCATATGGGGCCTCCAGGTAAGAAGCAGGTGTCACAGAAACACAGGGCTGGTGAGATGCAAAATCAATAACAGTAGATTGCCAATTCAAACAAATGTAAATAAACTACCAAACAATAACGATGTTTGTATAAAACTCTTTTGAGGGCAAAATTTGGGGTGAGGATTTACAGTAATTTACGACATGCAAAGAGATAGTGTTTCACACTGACTGCTATTATATTTGTCCGAAGATGTAAATATAACCTAAAATAATTTGCTCAGTCATGCAAAGAAGGAACTGTGTACCGCACCAGCAGAGGCGAAGCGCCCCGACTCACACCGCAGACAGTAAACAAGGAAGTCAGTCACATTTAGCAACATCACAATGGGCCAGTGATATAACAAGTTTATGACAGTCAGCATCAGTTTCTATTTTACGACAGACGCACAACGTGGGAAGACAAGAGCCTCAGTGTGGGCTTCGAGGTCAGCAGTAAGATGTGTTGCATTTCCGACAAGCTCGCAGCGGGCGTTGTCTCTTCCGGGAGGCTACTCCACATTCCTCACTCAGGACACCGAGGAATGGTAAATATACTGCGACCTCTTTTACCTTCTTCTAGCTCTGTATTCGTAACAGATTGCATGGCCAGGTGAGAGCCGATACAAAGAATGAGAGTTGGTGGTGGTATGTGTCAGCCTGCCGCTTATCATCTGAAGGCACGGCTGTCATTTCATATCGCAATCATCAGTCCCTGTACTTTGCACGGGTTTTGCGATTCTGAGTAGCTCGGACAGTAAAGCCCTCACTTCTGAGCCGAAGTTGGTGGGTTCGATCCGAGGATCCCAGCTCAGTCCAGAGGTACTTGAATGCGATCAAATGTACAAGCCTCGCGTCGAATGATTCACTGGCACATGAAAAATCTTCTGTACGACAATATCTAGTTTATTTTTTTCTTGCTATTTTGTTTTACGTCGCACCGACACAGGTAGGTCTAATAGCGACGATGCGACGATGGGACAGAGAAGGCCTAGGAGTGGGAAGGAAGCGGCCATGGCCTTAATTAAGATACAGCCCCAGCATTTGCCTGGTGTACATCTAGTTTCTCGACACGTAAAATTATTATTATTATTATTATTATTATTATTATTATTATTAAGAGACCACCGGTTCTAACACTGCTACAGGTAAAACATTCCAGTTATGAATTTCCCAATTTACAAACTAATATTTCCCATATCCTTCCAGTCTCCAGCGTCTTCTACCCAAGTTTCTCTATCGTTTATTTAACACTACTATTAGAATGAAAATAATTAAGCACGAAACTTGTGGTCTTTCTCTGTGCCATCGCTAGTACACTGATGGGCCCTGTTTGGTATGGGTCCTATACAGCTGCTCCAAATTCCACGACAGCCTTCCTTGGTATGGGACCTTGGTATGGGAACTGTTGTCCTTTAACACCCTCATCACCAGATGTGAGGACTTCTACTCTTTAGTAATTTCACTTCCTGTCTGAATTACCCACTTTGGATCTCTATTTACGTGGACTCCTTATACTGCAGGTATTTGCATTAGTCGCACTCCACAAGTGCGTCCGAACCAAGATGGTCTTGAAAAGTTCTCAAGCGCTAGCCTGTTTCCCTTTCATAATAAGATAACATTTTCATGAATTTATTTTCATCTTGTAATCCGGTTAAGGATCAGGTGCGCTTAGGGTCGCGTAACTTGCATTCGGGAGGCAGTGGTTTCGAATCATCCGTCGCCAACTCTGAAGATAGTTATCCGTGGTTTCTCATTCTCACACCAGGCAAATGCTAGGACTTACCTTAAGTAAGGTCACGGATGCTACCTTCGCAATCCTAGCACTTTCCCATCCTTCCGTCGCCGATAACCTACGACACGTTAGTGCGACGTTAAACCACTAGCGAAAAAAGAAGAAAAAACACACAATCAGATCCGATCCGAATGGTCGAAGTATCGTTTGACTTGAAATGTGGGCATGAGATAAAATATAACACTGGGTGGGCCTCAGTTTAATACGTGGGGCTGCAGGGTGCTTTAAAAATTACTTTCTCTTCCTTTCTTGATCTGTTTAGCTTCCAGGGTCGGTTTTTCCCTTGGACTCAGAGAGGGATCCCACCTCTACCGTCTCAAGGGCAGTGTCCTGGAGCGTGAGACTTTGGGTCGGGAGATAGAACTGGGAACGAGGACTAGTACCTCATCCAGGCGGTCTCACCTGCTGTGCCGAACATCGCCCTTGTAGAGGGATGGGAAAACTGGATGGGAGAGGCAAGGAGTGGGAAGGAAGCGGCCGTGGCCTTAAATTTGCTACCATCCCAGCATTTGCCTGGAGGAGAAGTAGAAAACCACGGATGGCTGAGGGGGGAATCGAACCGACCTCCGGAGGCTGAGTGGACCCCGTTACAGCCCTCCAACCAAATTTCAAATTTTGTGGCAGAGCCGGGAATCGAACGCGGACCTCCGGGGGCGGCAGCTAATCTCACTAACCACTACACCACAGAAATGGACTGAAAATGACTACGTTCGTATATTTAATTTGGTTTGCGTTTAATAATAATAATAATAATAATAATAATAATAATAATAATAATAATAATATGATTTTGGTTTTACGTCCCACTAACTACATTTGCGATTTTCAGAGACACAGAGGTGCTGGAATTTTACCTCCTAGGATTTCTTCAACGAGCCAGTAAATCTACCGACACGAAGGTGACGTACTTGAGCTTCTTCAAATACCATCGGACTGAGCCGGGATCGAATCAGCTAACTTGAGCCCAGAAGCCCAGCGCTCTATCGTCTGAGCTACCCAACACTGCGGTTTGCGATTAATAACTCCGAAAACAAAAGCCATACGAAGTCAGTCCGGTGGTATTTGAAGGTGCTCAAATACGTCAGAAATATGAAGACAGTTGAGATATCGAAGAACAGGGTACTTGACGCCTTGTATTAGCATAAGAAAGTGTCTGCATCCCAAAAGAGCAACATGGGAAGAGATGGGCCCAAAATTTGTAATTATAACATTTCTTAAAGATTAACATTTCTTAAACATTCCGACCACTCGTGCGGTACAGTTAAAAATATCTCTTTGAACCTAAGAAATGCCGGGCTGAGTGGTTCAGACGGTTAAGGCGCTGGCCTTCTCACTCCAACTTGGCAGGTTCGATCCTGGCTCAGTCCGGTGGTATTTGAAGATGCTCAAATACGTAAGCCTCGTGTCGATAGATTTACTGACACGTAAAAGAACTCCTGAAGGACAAAATTACGGCACCTCAGCGTTTCCGAAAACCGAAAAAGTAGTTTGCGGGGCGTAAAGCAAATAACATTATTATTATTATTATTATTATTATTATTATTATTATTATTATTATTATTATTATTATTATTATTAATATTATTATTATTATTATTATTATTATTATTATGCGTGAATGGTCCCTTTCGGAACACACGAAGCTTTATTTATGATTTCGTTCGCGGAGGATCCAGGATGCCTTCATCTGTTGACTAAAGATCATTTTCCTTTCTTCCGTCCACTTGGTACCTGCTCTTTTTGGTACTTCATTCTCTGGAGTAACTTCCCACTTGTCAATTTTCTTTCTATGTATATTTCGATTCAAAATGTCTTCACAGAGGATTTGTGCGTTCTTCATGTCCGCTTTTGTTTGTTGTATCCAAGGAAAATTCTTCAGTTTGTCAACTCTTTCAAAATTTGGTGGGTTAGTCTAGTTTCTGGAAGCCTCTTAACATGTCCATAAAATTTTAGCCTTTTTTCCTGAGGTCTGCCGCAATATTAGATAATTTTTCTGTGGATTAACCTGAGATGCTGGTACCACAATTGTTTCCCTGTAACACTTAGGGATAAAGTTGTGTGGGGATTGAAAATGTCAGATTTTTTAACATTTGTTTCATATCGACTTCTGAAGTAAATTCCCACCCTTGATGCATGTATCTTTGAATAGGTAATCTTACGCTCGGCACAGTGGTAGCACTGCGGTAGACTTAGGACAAGTAGAGCAGAAGTTATATGGTGAGAAATATATAGTCTATGTATTTTTACAACTTGCTTACGTTGCACCGACACAGACAGGTCTTATGGCGTCGACGGGATAGGAAAGACCTGAGAGTGGAAAGGAAGCGACCGTCGCCTTAATTACAAAAATTAGCAAATGTTTTGAAACATTAGCCGTCCCCACAGTGCAGGAGTATCGTGCCTGCTTCTTACCCGGAGGATCATGGTTCGATTCCCGGTCAGGACATGGACTTTTACATGGATCTGAGGGCTGATTCGTGGTCCGTTCAGCCGTCCTGTTTAAAATTAAGGAGCTATCTGACGGTGTGACAGCGGGCCCGGTCTAGTAACCCAAGAATAACGGCCGAGAGCAATCGTCGTGCCAACCACACGACACCTCGTAATATACACGCTTTCGGGCTGAGCAGCGGTCGCTTGCTAGGCCATGGCCGTTCGGGGCTGTTGCGCCATGTCTTTTTCTTCGTAGTGGTTTAACGTCGCACTAACACATCAAAAGTTTTCGGCGACGCAAGGATGGGAAAAGGCTAAGACTGGGAAGGTAGCATCCTCGGCTTCAATTAAGATACGGTC
Source organism: Anabrus simplex (assembly GCF_040414725.1). Taxonomy (NCBI): domain Eukaryota; kingdom Metazoa; phylum Arthropoda; class Insecta; order Orthoptera; family Tettigoniidae; genus Anabrus; species Anabrus simplex. Next base: position 1,165,259,638 of record NC_090265.1, read on the forward strand.
GGGTTGAGTGGTTCAGACGGTTGAGGCGCTGGCTTTCTGACTCCAACTTGGCAGGTTCGATCCTGGCTCAGTCCAGCGGTATTTGAAGGTGCTCATGTTGGTATATTTACGGGCGCGTGAAAGAACTCCTGCGGGAATAAATTCCGGCCCCTCGGCGTCTCCGAAAACGGCAAAAGAAGTTAGTGAGACGTAAAGCCAATAACATTATTATTACAATTAAGATACATCCGTAGCATTTATTTGGTGTGAAAATAGGAAAAAACGAAAAGCTATCTCCAGGGTTGCTGACAATGAGATTCGAACTCACTATCTCCCGAATGTAAGCTCGCAGCTACGCGATGAACCGCACTGCCAAATTGCCCCGTTTGGGTTTGTTTGGTAAAGCAAGCAAGAGGAATTCGAATAGGATTGAACTGTGCCATCATAACTCTAATCAGAATCTTAAATTATAATCGCACGGAATCATACGACTAAGCGCACACGTTCATGGTGTGGAATTATAAAAAAATGGTTCGGTTCGCTTAAGCTCGGGTTATGTTACCAGACGAGTAACCAAGTAAGTTGGCTTGCAATGAATAATATCAATAACATAATACCCATTACGTGTCTTTCCCACGAACCTGCTACGCAGGCGTAGCAGGGGGAGAGGTGATACTCCCACGTGGCGCGTCCCAGGTGGCGGATAGGGGGGTCCTAACCGGCTTGCCGGCGGACTTGAGGGAAATAAAATACCTCTCGCGGACCAAACACACTACCCCCTGCGGGTGGGGGACGCACATGTAGAATACACTCGCGGTATCCCCTGCCTGTCGTAAGAGGCGACTAAAAGGGGCGACCAAGGGCTGACAGAATTAGAACCATGAAACTAATTTTGAATCGTACCATCACGCGGGCAACACCATGAGTGGCCTGTACTTGCGAGTAGTACCACTAAATTCGGTACGAAATAGGTTTGTGATTAGTAGCAGTAAAAGCCTGGCCTGGTGGATTCCAGTACCCGCGCGTCGTACCCATGTGTGCAACACCGCGGGTCTGGGCGTAGCCTGTGAGTTGTACCACTATATGAGCAGCACCGTGGGTCTGCGTTGCCTGTGATTAGTACCCACTATGTGAGGAACACCCCGGGAATACCGGCGCCCGTGTTTAGTATACCTAGGTGGGGAACCTTCTCGGTTTGCGTTGACTCTGAGTTGGGCCATTGTGTGAGACACACCATAGGTCTGCGTTACTTGTACGTATTGCAATACTTGTGAGTAGTACCATCTTTTGTGGAACACCGTGAGTCTTCGCTACTTCTGATTAATACCCCAACATGACACATACCATGGTTCTATTTTACTCGCGACATGTACCATTCTGTGGGGCCTTAGACGTGGATTTTGCACCCCCTTTAGACACCAAGCATCATTGTGCTTTATAAGTGGTTCCTTGGTCGGCAATAATGTTATTTTCGATCTGTATTGAGTCCGATCCACTGGTTTTTGTTTGTTTGTTTTGTGTTTTGTTGAGTTCCTGTCCATCCATTCATTCTTCATGCCATATTTTATTTTTATTTTGGTCAGTGGATGCCTTTAAAATTTTTGTTCTTTCATTTCGTACCATTAGGGGCCGATGACCTTTGATGTTAGGCCCCTTAAAACAACAAGCATCATCATCATCATCACGTGTCTTTCATTTTACTGAAGTTCTGACTTGCGTCACGCGACGTTGTCATGAAAGCCGAGAGCGACAGTCTCTCACCTGTCCCCAAACGTATTGTGTGCTACACTCATTCCTTCATTGTGCAAATTGCGGTTCGTAGACTATGTTTATCACTTAATCCCCGGCTGTCCAGCACCATGCCCAAATGGTTAGCATGCTGACCTTTGGTCCTAGGGTTCCCCGGTTCGATTAGCGGGCTGGTCCGGGATTTTAACTTTAATTGGTTAGTTCGTCTAGCTCAGGGGCTGGCAGATTTTGATGGGTTCAACATGAGAAATTTTGGTAGGTCACCATCCTTACAGTTATGCAGGTCGCCCATTGGCCGTCCGATAGAAAAACTTGTACCAGGCCACTCCGGAAGCTATACACCATTATTATTATTATTATTATTATTATTATTATTATTATTATTATTATTATTATTATAGTCTCGTTTTGTTTCTGAAACGGGGCCGGGGTTGAGGTGAGATGAAATTATATGGGATGTTTTAAGGTCGGATGCCCTTCCTGACGCCAACCGCAGCTGAGAAGTTAATGAAGATTAAGTGAATGATGATTATTGAAATTGGATGAGGAGGTTGCCGTGATATATGAATAGAAACTATCCCGGCATTTGCCTGAAAGTAAAAATGGGAAAGCAAAGAAAACTATTCTCAGGACAGCCGACGGTTGGGTTCGAACCCACACGCCTCCATCATGCAGAGCTTGGCTCTTTAGTCGTAGTGCGTTAACAAGCGCGGCCTCTCCGCTTGATTTGCGCAAAACTTTCGTTATTTTCTTTTCTAAGTGCTTTGTTCTTGTATACAAAAATACCACACGTATTCCAGGTCGATGACGGTAACGGTAGAAACCCTAAGAATAACTCTTTATAGTTTCCTATAATTAGCTCAATGGAACGTGACAACTTAAAGTTGTGGAAGTTTCCTGCCGATTTGAAATAAGGCACTATTCTCTCATTTGACTGTACTAAATGTGGAAATGCCGGAGGAAAGAGGTCACTCATGATGGCCGCTGAGGTTGCAGACATATTCCACAATTCCAATTGTAAGCCTGATTCAGATGACGAAAGCAAGTCTGTGGTAAGTGCCCAATTAGAGTAGACTATGGTTCTGGTGTATGGGAACCACACCGGAATTACTAGCTAGGAGAATTGGAAGAGATCCAAAGGAAAGCAGTCCGATTTATTGTGGGTGATTTCCGACAAAGAGTAGTGTTACGAAAATGTTGCAAACTTTGGGTTGGGAAGACTTGGGAGTAAGGAGAAGAGCTGCTCGACTATGTGGAATGTTCCGAGCTGTCGGTGGAGAAAATGGTGTGAAATGACATTAGTAGACGAATATGATTAAGTAGAGCTTTTAAAGGTAGTAATTTGAAGATAAAGCTGGAATTCAAGAGGACAAATTCGGGCAAATATTCAGTTATAAGAAGAGGAATTAGTGAATGGAATAATTTATGAAGGGAAATTTTCTTTAAATGTCCAATTTCTTTGAAATAGTTTAAGGAAAGACTAGATAAACAACTCATAGGGAATCTGCCACCTGGATAGCAGCTCTAAATGCAGATCAGTGATGATTGATTGTTTGATTGATTCGTACATGTAGTTAACAAGGAACTTATCCCACTTCGAGGTCGACAATGCACAATGTTGCTGGTATCATTGAAGGCAACGAACATTTAGTTCTGATACGCAATGTTAGGTGCTAATGGGAAACCATGTCCGATGGAAAGCTTAATTCGGATTGGTTCAGATAACATCTACTTCTGAATTAGAGGATAATCTATGAGTGTTAGGAGTTACATTTCAGAATGTGCAAGCAGACCTTGAACTTACTCCATGAACAGGGAATGAAGAACGAAGTACGGTACTGCACTGGATGCAAAAGTTCATTCCATCTAAATTAAGAAAGAACTCCTTCGATGTGATAGGCTATTGAGAACGATCTATATAGTGGTAATAGACTATTCGATCTCGAGGAGAACGGGATTCATTCAGCCTCGTGAGATAAACCGAGGAGCTGTTGCTATGACAGACAGCGGACCCGGTCACGAAAGCCAAGCAATATGGTGGAGGTGGTCATCATACTGATCACATGACACTCAATTTTCTGCTAGCAACTTGGCTGGGCAGCAGCTGTCTTAGCAGGCAAAGGCCCTTATTTTTCTGTATAAACCACAAGAGGGAGGCTTCGAGACTGATGCCAGTTATATTCCTAGATTTTACACTGAAGTAGAAATTAACTCTTGGCTGACATCTACAGAGAGCTGTGGGAGGAGGAGATGACGTAACGAGGTGTGCTAACTGTTGTCATGACTTACAATTTCTTGTCACTTTCTAACAACTATCAGGTAAAACACCAAAAGGAACGAGGGCACATTGAGCCAAAGTCATCAGTGTAACTCGATGCACATCACTTAAGTAACTTAGTTCAAAAGTCATTTTCTTGATTTCATACAAGTCATCTGAGGGTATCGTGGGATGAAGTGGTTAAATCATTATACATCTTTGATACTAAGGGGGTGTATTCTGTCCAAAGGCAGGTCCGAACCTCCGCAGAGGTGTGCCTGAGCCGGAGTTAACGTACGGTGGGGTGGCCAGTTCCTTTCCGCTCCTCCATTCCCTTACCCTCTCCCCCCGCCCCCAAAAGCGCGTGGCAACCCATCCAAATATTGACCACGCCCAATGTTGCTTAACTTCGGAGATCTCACGGGATCCGGTGTTTAAACACGGGCACGGCCGTCGATACTCGATACTCGAGATTATTAAATTATTTAATCATTCCAGGCCTTTCACGGGTCGGCAAATTAAGCCCCGGCCAGTAGCAAATTATGAAAGGACACATGACACACCATCGGAGCGATTACATACTATTGTGATATACTGCTGAAATGTAAACGAGTGCAACTAGAACTCGCAAAGAAATGGCATCTTATCTCATAGACCCTATATTACCTTTGTCTTCTCGTTGAGGCTGCTTATGTGTCACGTTGTGGTGCTGGTGGTGGTGATTATTGTTTTAAGAGGAAGTGCAAGTAGGCAACCATCCTTTATTAACACTAATCAGTGGGGAAATATAGGAAGGGGTCCGACACTTCGAAAATGAAAGTATCAGCCGAAGAAAGACAAGGGCCAGGAAGTGGATGAAATTGAATACTCCTTGGATTCGCAAACCTAGTACCGTCGGGATCAGAAAGGAACAAGATTGGACCAAGGGAGATCGGGTAGGACAGATGAAAGTGAGGAGCGTGACACAAGTAAGTGGAAGCAATGCCAGGAATTAGTTAAGGACCCGATGGTCGAGAACGCACGCTGCCAAGTTAAGAGCCCTGAGGCCCCTTTTAGTCGCCTCTTAAGACAGGCAGGGGATATCGTGAATGTTATTCTACCGCCCCCACCCCTGTGTGTCAATTTCGGCGTCCTGTATTACGCTTCTAGACGGGCGAGAAACCGTATCTGCACTGGGCGACCTATGGCTAGGTTCCAGTATTGTTGTGTAGACACTCAATGCATTACCAGCGATATTTTACATGCTGACATCGTACGACATGCAGTACGGAACAGACATTTTCAACCATGCAAAGGTCCGACTTCCTTGCGCCTAGTGTGAATCGATGATCTTGAAATTTGGAGGCTGATACTTTATCAGTAAATAATAATCTTATTGGTTTCATGTTTTACAGTTTTCGGAGCAGCAGTTTAACATGGATATGTATTGGGCCGGGGTTCTGTCTTCAATTATCATAATCAATTTCTTGACTAGATTGTAACCATGGCAACCAGTCCGTAGCGTCATCCAAACGTTGCTATAAGAACGCAAGCTCTTAGTTACGTGTTGTTTATATGTCGATATCAGAACGCAAATTCGTGGTTCCATTCCAGACGATAACGAATTTCTATACGAATTACTTCTTTCCAAGCAACGCACTTTCATGTGGACTGAGGAAAAGTATTTAGAGCTCGCACCAGGCATGGCACAGAAACTGATGAGTTTGTTGTACAGCGAAGATGCCGAAGAGCTTTCGTTCTCAGGCGTCTACCTCGGTGAACCGCGTACTTTCAAGATCAAGCACGTCACTCCGTGGCAGGTGCGGAGTGAATCCCGAGCATAACCTTAATGTCGCCACAAAGACACACACGAGATGCTGTCAGTTGGTACAATAAATATCATTTACATATATACACAAATGAATACACACATAACCTTAATCATCGTATCACAAAAACAAAAATAAAAACACTTCACATGTAGAATATCAAGAAGCCGCCATCATTAATAACTACTGCCAACACAGCACATAGAGTTAAAACCTTGGAACACAAATAAACCAATTGACTGCGTACAACATGTCACTTCAATATGGAGACTGCGTTCTACCGCATGTCACGAAGTCACAAGTATATTCCAAACAATAACTGGCTGTAACTCTCAATAACTAATTTCACTGTCAAGATCGCGTCTTATTATAGGTGCTTGGCCAGGCTCTAGAATGAACTACCTTCTTGAATATTCTAGAATACATGAATACACAGAATACAGTGGATGGAATTTTCTCAATCTTTCTCGTAGCGTATCAGTATTCTGGAAGTTACAGTGTGTTTCACAATTTTAGATTACGATTTATATAAACAGGTAGGAATAAATAATATTTATTTACATTAACTGAACTGATATAAATATCTATGTACAACACATAACTGAGCCGTATCCTGCTGGCCCATAATAATAATTAGAGTATTATTTGACCCAATATGTAAAATTTATTCATACAAGTTACAGTCTAATATGTTAAAGCATCGTATCCTAAGATAGTTGATACCGGATGTTGAGCAAGACAGTAAGTCGCTGGACATTGCTTCATATTTCAGTGTGACCGTGAGAAAGGGTGGCGTAAACAAGCGTTGGCAAGGATCGACACGTGTATTAGATGCTGACCAAGCAAGATATTTCAGCCAATGGGAAATTCAGGATTTGGCAAACATGGAGGCTACAACGCGCCAAATCTTAATTCCAGAATGACCAACGTGCTCAGTTGCTAAAGTCAGTTCCTGTTGTTTATCGGTTTTCCACAGTTTCAGAAGTCAGATATAATTGGAAATGTAATATAAAAATTGGTGGAAAAGATTTGCTAGTGTTTGAGCTGTGTTTTGTAAATATATCACAATTAATATCGTGTCATCATATACGACGAATTTTCTGATTGGTGGTTGGTTCAGACACCCGGGAACCCCAGTATTGAAATGGCGTCACCGAAGCCTCCTCAGTAACCCAAGCTCTGGAGAGCGTCACTCTGTGTTAAATGCTTGGATAGTGCGGAAGCACAAACTCTGATTGGTGATCGTGATTAACGTAGAGTTATTCCAGTAACAGTAACTGTTTCTAAATAACATTTTAAAGTGTGCAGTTGGAAGATTTTACTGTTCCTGAGTTAATGGAAGAGTATATTTTGGCAATACTTTCAATATATAAAGACGGTGTTTAGTGACCGCTGTGTAGCAAGTGTAGAGGAGACGTGCTATTGTTTCACTACTCCGCGACGGGCGCGTTTCGCGAGGAACTTTCGTAGCGAACCGTGTGCTGCTCTTAAAACTGTATTTTCACCCTTTAAGTGAAGTGTTTATTATAAATGTATCAGTGTGTTTAGCTGATCTTGTAAAGAGAAAGGGTATTCCGGCTCGTAGCATTGAGCAGCGAAGATGTTGTCAACCAAAGTCCTCTGTGTTCCAGTGAATCATTTTCCAGCAAGATGATGGCTATGCATGCAGAAGAAGGAAGTGCATTCCCACATGTTAATGCTGTGATTAACATGGTGTAAATCCCTCAATCAGCGGGGATGTAAGCTGCTATCCTGGTATCCCGAGAGTCGTCATGTGAAATTCAGTTAAGACGCATGTGTTATTTATGGCATGATATGTAAATTATGTTAAGGTACTAGGGCAGTGTAGATAGGATTTTTAATTTCATGTAAAGTAAGCCTGACGGCATTTGTTTGTTTAATTTTGTTACTATGATAGATTCGGATACGAGAATAATGCATGTTTATTTTATTTTCATTTTGCTTTATGATTAGATGATTGGGAAAATGAGGGATTGATAGGATTAGTTTTTGTTCATTTATGCATGTTACTTAGTGTAGGATATTCCGAGTTTTCCATATATATATGCTAGAAGGGCTAGATTGACAGGTTCATCTTAATACAACGTTAAATACGTATTATTTCATTTTGTTTCGGTTATTCAGGGAGACAGGTATAGCTATTCTGCATGATGCATGATTTTACGGAAGCTGACTGAAGGAGCTGCAGAACGTCGTTGTTATAATAAGATCTTTGAAGTTAAGTTGGACTCTGTTTTGCCTGATGGTCTGCAAAGGACACGAATTGAGTCTCATAATGTGGAAGGCCAATGGGATTTATGAGAAATATGAGATAAGGATTGCATGCTGAATTATAATGTATTGGTGCAGGCTGATGGTATGCCTGACAAGAGAAAGAATATTGTGCAGATGTGTGTGCCTGCCAAGTGTCTTCTGAGTGTATATTGTGATCAGAATGGACAGTATTAATTCCAGACTATTGAGTCTGATGTTATTCAATGGTAAAAGCATGCTAAGAAGGAATGAATATACGTGAGTTTCCGTGTAGCCGGCGAAAGACGTTATCTCATGGCAAGCTGATTACTGGCCTTGTGTTTATTAGTAGGCGCGAATGAGACGATATTTCCTTATGACAGCCTAGGGAGACAGAATCCAAACTTTAGCATAGTGTTGAGTTCAACCTTTCTTTTCAGCTCGTAATCTACCCGGAAGTACATGACGGATGATCGCGCTGTTGAGCGCTCAAATGCAGCAGAAGGAGGCAATGTTGCCCATTGCTTTCTTTATGATATCAAGGGTTATTTATATGTTTTCCCTTACAGGATGATGTTTTACATTGTTATTTGTGGTTGTATACCTTGTCTCGTTGTTTTGAACGGGAACAGCCCGAGTGCTGAAGTATTGGTGGTTTATTTAGTTCTGTCTAGATCTTTGTAGTGAACCGTGATTCACATTAGAATCTGTATAGCATTTAAGATTTTACTCGATATCCGATGTATATAGATGTGTTTAGTTTGATTATTTGAATTGTTGTAAATATAGTATAGGATATGCCCCTAGTATTTTGCATAACTTACATAGCGTCCCATTGCGTCTTAATTATTTCTTTTTCGTCGTAACTTTTCTTTATAATGTAACTTTTATTTAACGGTAGTATTTCGGCGACTCTCATTTTAACTTAACTTTGGAAACCGTATCGTTGTGATGCGATAGTGTGTAACTCCATACGGAAATACCACATGTCAGTGTTTGCGTACACTTGTTGCCAGACAATATAAACAATGGACTATAAGAAGAAGCTCAGTTTTGATGTATATAAGTGTTCTTTGTTGAACTTGATTTTTTATTTCAAATTTTGTCTTATCATTCAAGAAACGTTTTAACTTCCATTTATTTTCTATATTTTTGAGTTCATTTTGACATATTATTATTCCTTGATTTTAATTGTTTTTCTCGTAATATGATCGGGGATATTTATCAATAAATCCATCTTACCCCCTATGATTGTTTCTCATTCGTGTTATACATCCATTTCCTGTCATTGAATGATATCTTAGAGTAGAACTTCGACTTTTATCCTGACCCAATCGACAACCAACCCACACTCTGCCCAACCCTGAGTTAGTCGGATGTTCATACAGAAATGGAGGCATCGTCCTAGAGGGTATTTACCCTTGGGTACGGTACATAACCTCACATACAATACCATTATTTGACCACGTAAATAATAATAAAACGAATACTAAATGGGTGTACACTTCATAGCTATACATACAATAATAATAATAATAATAATAATAATAATAATAATAATAATAACCGTAATAATTCGAGCTAGGTATCTGCATTAGTTACCCATGGATAAGAGAACATTATTTTCAACTTATAACTGTATATCGCATTTGCGTCAACCTCTGCATGGCGATGATGATTATGCGTATCCGTTCGACCGAAGGTTGGTTCGCCACGTTCAAAACCATCGGTGATACAGGATACCTTACTCACGCTGATGTGGAAGACAAGAAGTTTATGGAGAGTTGTATCGAGCGGAATGTCTCGTTCCTCAAAACGATTGCGAACTAGATACAGTACCGGATGCAGCAGAAGAAGGACGTGTTTGCGATGATCCGCCCACTGTGTTTTTAACTTTGTGGATATGAGCTCGCTCTCACGTCCTCTAAGACCAAAAACATACCCATGATTCAATGCTTTTCCATGTTAGGGAGAAAATGTACGAGTGCGAATTTTTGTTCCAGAGTTTTTTTTACGTGCCGTAAAATCTACCGACGTGCGACGGTATTTGAGTTCTTTCGAATACAAATAGACTGTGCCCGTGTGAAAGCCGTGAATTTGGGCTCAGAAAGTTAGCGCTTTACCATCTGAGCTACTCGTTTCGGTTGATCCACAAAGAGAACTTACAGACAACGGCCGTGATTTTCCTTCTTGTGCCTAATAAATGAATCGTTCACTAATGAACAATCCACCCAGAATAACACACTAATTTGAAACCGCAAAAGTGCCAATGAATTCTTTTTACAGTTCCACTCGAAACTTACCGTTGATAATTTTTGATGTGGTTGATATTTAAAACTGTAGTCCGGCTCCATGGCTAAATGGTTAGCGTGCTGGCCTTTGGTCACAGGGGCCCCGGGTTCGATTCCCGGCAGGGTCGGGAATTTTAACCATGATTGGTTAATTTCGCTGGAACGGGGGCTGGGTGTACGTGTCGTCTTCATCATCATTTCATCCTCATCACGACGCGCAGGTCGCCTACGGCCATCAAATCAAAAGACCTGGCGAGCCGAACATGCCCTCGGACACTCCCGGCACTAAACGCCATACGCCATTTCATTTTTTATTTAAAACTGTAAAGCAGTTATTCTTATAAACAAAGTTACTTCCTTCTCAGCGTTTCATCTAAAAGCAGCCTCAATAGGCAGTACAGACAACACATTATCCTAGCCTTCAACCCCTAAATGGGAAAGTAAAATTAACTATCGTATGTTCTCAATCCACTGAGCCAGTGTCTGCACGGTTTGGGACACGTAGCTGTCAGCTTGCATTCGGGAGATAGTTGGTTCCAAACTCACTACCGGCAGCCCTGAAGACGGTTTCCAAGGTTTCCCATTTTCATACCAGGCAAATGCTGGGGCTGTACTTTAATTAAGGCACGACGTCTTCCTTCCCACTCCTAGCCCTTTCCTACCTCATCGTCCCCTATGACCCATCTATGTCGGTGCGACGTAAAGAAAATTATAAAAGTAAAATCTGAAGTCATTTTCATTTGTGGTAGTTGACTTCATTTCGCTTTAGTTCGAATGGGAAGAAACGGATACATCAGAAACAACTGCTTATAAAATTATAAACAAGATGTTAGCCATACGCAAACTGTGTTTCTTAAGTCGCTGGACTAGACTCTGGCAGTCTTCCTTGTAGGAGACGGTTGCACAACTCAGCATTGGACATGCGCGGTTTGCCGAAGTGCCTGGGTGCGTGAGCATGGACTCATAATCTAACCAACCGTGAAACTTTCATAATCAGAATATTTAGCCCCTTCATGAACTAACGACCTTCTTCGCCGAAGAAGTCTCTTATTTTCGTGCGGAACGTGTCCAATTTCATTGAAAGAAGACGTCATTGCAATAATCTCTATATCAAAGAAAATTTCTCAGGTTTCAGCTGATGTTTCTGATCAAACTGAATGTAAAGAAGAAAAATAGGAGTGGAGGTTCAGGCTTAAGATTTTTGTACTTAATGTCAGAAGTTTGACTATGGATGAAGTTTTAAAGGAGAATTATCTCTTTGTATGTACTGTACATTTCGAATTTTTGGCTAATACTTCGTATTTTTCTTGAAGGAGGTGGATAATCAGTGCCATCTTCGAATTAATTTATATCTGTTTCTCAGTTTCTGAAAGTATCACGCCAAATCTACTGACATCATTACCATCGAAGTTGGTAACTGGGTAGAAGGCAAACTAGAAAGTCCCACATGAAGAGGCTTTGGTCAGACTTCTAAATATATTTGCACACAAATTTCCACGAGGACTAATTTTCGTAAAAGAAAACATGTTCAAGTTGTGGAGAAAAGTAAAACATATTTTGTTCAATAAATTTTCGGATGGAACAAGCTGTTATTAGTACATCTGCGGAAAACAGTTTCTGGTGTTTCTCACAGTGAAATATACTATTGAATTTGGGAGATGGCCGGTTCGAATCCCACCACTGGCAGCACTCAAGATGGTTTTCTGTGGTTTCCCATTTTCACACCAGGCAAATCCTGGAACTTCCTTAATTAAGGGTGGCCGCTACCTTCCTAATCCTAGTCCTTTCCCATCCTTAAGTTTCCGAAAACATTTGATGTGTTAGTGTTAATAATAATAATAATAATAATAATAATAATAATAATAATAATAATAATAATAATAACATCGAGCTCGATAGCTGCAGTCACTTAAGTGCGGCCAGTATCCAGTATTCGGGAGATAGTAGGTTCGAACCCCACTGTCGGCAGCCCTGAAGATGGTTTTCCGTGGTTTCCCATTTTTACACCAGGCGAATGATGGGGCTGTACCTTAATTAAGGCCACGGCCGGTTCCTTCCCACTCCCAGCCCTTCCCTCTCCCATTGTCGCCATAAGACCTATCTGTGTCGGTGCGACGTAAAGCAACTAGCAAATAATAATAATAATAATAATAATAATAATAATAATAATAATAATAATAATAATAATAATAATAATAATAATAATAATAATAATAATAATAATAATAATAATAATAAATTTACTAAAAGCAACTTTGGCAAATCCGTCCGTCCGTTCTACTGGGCCGATTAACTTGATTTTTGTTTAATTCTCTCCGGAATTATCTGCCGCTGAATCATGAGACATGAGAATCAAAGTTCAGCCAACTTCGAGTAATCCTAAAATGAAATCATTAAATGATCACTCCAATAATTGCAGGCGAAGCCTTACCCTAACCCGCAATGCATTCTGTACTTAGCAGGTTGCTAAACAAATAACACTTTCGTTAATATTCTGATATGTGTGATTTTCATCCTTAATAATGTCATTGCATGCAGCCATGTTTGATTACTACCTGTCAAGCCAGAGAGTACACACTTCCTCTGATCACGGAAGAATACTACTGATAGTTACTCTTTGATTCTCTAACCTTTCCCAGCTTCCAAATGTATTTAACAGATGGCAGAGCGTTCCTAATAAATTACATGCCGCTAAGAGAAAAACTACGAACAAACATACTTCATCATTATCTGGGAACGCCTGTCGAAGGATAACCTATCTTCAGGTTCTCTGCCTGGCAAAAGATGCTCCTTGGAGACTAACCTATGAGCTCACAAGACAATCTTTCTATATAGAAGGACTTCCTTCTACGACACAATACCAATGGGCTTTACAGCAAGAAGTACAGGATAAAAAAGCGAATATATGGATAGATTTTTTTACCAAATAGACCTATTTATAATTAATGCAGTACGGGTCCTCTAGTGATAATAATAATAATAATCATATTCTTGATTTGGCGTCCCACTAACTACTCTTACGGTTTTCGGAGACGCCGAGTTGTCAGAATTTTGTCCGCAGGATTTCCTTAACGTGCCATTAAATCAACCGACACTAGGCTAACGCACCTGAGCACCTTCAGACACCACTGCGCTGATCCAGGTTCGAACCTGTCTAGTTGGGCTCAGAAGGCCAGCGCTCTACCGTCCGAGCTAATCATCCCGGTATAATAATATTTAATTATGCGGCTGTATTGAGTGTGGTTGTCCCTTCAGGTATTCCACACTCAAGGAAGTTTCAGGGTTGAAGTCCCGGGGCACTTATTCAAAGCCCTAATGTATGTCTACCCTTTAGTCCTGTTCCGGGGTCGATGATGAGCTGAATCGCAACCCTAATAATCACAATCACAGTACACACGCTACTATATCCACCACAGTAACACCGGTTATCGGAGACTTTACTACCCACACAAGTACATGGGGCGATGACCTACAATGTCCTAAGACCTTAAACCTGATCAGCGGGGCAACCAAAAAGTACAGAACGAAAAATACCAGGTTTTACCTATGGTTGGAACCCTTAAAGTTAGCCTACACCAAAAATGATTACCAGGTTAATTCCCGGGAGAAAAGGCGGCCAGGCGTAGAGCTAACCACTCTACCCCATCACGTGCCGAGGTTAACAATGGTGGAAGCCTTTACCTTCCACTCCTCCAAGGACCTTCATTGCCTGTACGGAGGTGACTTTGCTTTGCTTTGCTTTTTGGAACCCTTAAAGGTATCGATCGTTGGGACACGTAGCAACTCTGGGTAGGGGATACAACTGGGGAGGGTGACCAGTACCTCGCCCAGGCGGCCTCACCTGCTATGCTGAACAGGAGCCTTGCGGGGGGATGGGAATATTGGAAGGGATAGACAAGGAAGAGGGAAGGAAGTGGTCGTGGTCTTAAGTTAGTCCTTACAAATACAGACTGAAAGCGTAATAAAGCATAATTTCCCAAAATAAAGCATAATGCATAGCTCGAAACGACGTTCTCAGCCGCCTTACACGACTTTCTTGACTGGTCTGTTGCCTCTTATGTCAGAGAAGGCTGGACAAACCCTATTCCATCCGTTAGTTCTTCTTCTACATCTGTTTGCCCTCCAGGGTCGGTTTTTCCCTTCAGACTCAGCGAGGGATCCCACCTCTACCACCTCAAGGGCAGTGTCCTGGAGCTTCAAACTCTGGGTAGGGGATACAACTGGGGAGGGTGACCAGTACCTCGCCCAGGCGGCCTCACCTGCTATGCTGAACAGGAGCCTTGCGGGGGGATGGGAATATTGGAAGGGATAGACAAGGAAGAGGGAAGGAAGTGGTCGTGGTCTTAAGTTAGGTGCCATCCGGGCATTTGCCTGGAGGAGAAGTGGGAAACCACGGGAAACCACTTCCAGGATGGCTAAGGAGGGAATCAAATCCCCCTTTACTCAGTTGACCTCCCGAGCCTCCGAAGGTGGCAGCTAATCACACTAACCACTACACCACAGAGGCGGACTCACTCGTTAGTTCAGCTTTAAAATTCACGGTCAAACCGGGTATCAGACATAGTCTCTGCGTAAAAGTCAGGCACTTCAACCCTATCCAATGAAAGTGGTCCTACATATCATACACCGAAATTTTATTGTAGAGACAAACGATTTCACGCATACGACGCAATTTTCTTTGGAAAGTGTCTTAGCGAACGATATCATCGATGTGCAAAATCACTAACTTAAATAATCTTTCTACATGTTAGTGCATGAGCAGTAACTTCGCGCAAACTGCAAGGGAAGGCATTGCAAAAGGTCATTCGATTGTCCGTCATTCTTTCGTATCGTAAACGCGAGTAACAGCCAGTGGTGAGCAGTAGCGCAGCTCCAGGTGGAAAGGCATCATGACACATTCAAAGTTAAAAAGTGCAAAATAATACCATCCTTTAAACAACTGTGACACCCTGAATTTTGTGTGGATGTATACAAAAATTGTTCAGGGCTAAGCACATGAATTACTGTAAGAATATCTGCTGCAACATTTTTTTAGCTGTTTGCTCCTTATTTCTGTGAAAAACTGTTTTCACTAATGAGCTATACCAGGTCAAAATACAGATCCAGTTTGACTGAAGAACATCCGTTGGCACAGCTGAAAGAAGCTTTAGCTGAAATAAGCCGGGAATACAGTGAAAACTACAAATGTAGAAGAAATGCAATTAAAAGTAAAATTTTCTTACAAGTTAGGCAGTTTCTTATTATTATCATTAGTATTGTTATATGCGCTTTAGACTACAGGAAATAACATTAAGAACGTCAGTTGCTTTACGTCCCACTAACTGCTTTTACGGTTTTCGGAGATGCTGAGGTGCCGGAATTTAGGCTCGTAGGATTTCCTTTACGTGCCAGAAAATCCACCGACACGGGACTGACGTATTTGAGCAGTCTTCAAATACCAGCGTATTGAGCCGGGATAGCACCTGCCAAGTTGGGGTCAGAAGGCCAGCGCCTCAACCGTCTGAGCCACTCAGCCCGACAAAGTACATATAAACAATAATCAGTGTTTATCCAAGAATCAGCAAACATCACTTCATTCGTTTTCCGTTTGTGCCACCATGCGCCAATTATTTCCGAACTACACCGAGTTTGTTAACTTTGCAGTTTTCCTATCAAGTAGTTCGATGTTTGCACATACATAAACAGGTAACAGTTCACATTATTTTCCGATACAAACATATGAACGCATTTTAGGATTGCGATTCCTGTCTGTCTCATCATTCTTTTCCTTACGAAGAGGATTGAGCGTACTTGAGGTGAAAGTCTCACCAAGATGTTTTCGTTAAGTGTCCTGAAAACGAAAGTGTGCTGCAGTATGTCACAGTTTAGCGCGTGCGTGTAGTAACTCGATTGTTGGCAGGTAAATGGTGACCTATTTCTTCAGGTAAGCGAGTAATCGGGATGCATCTTCTTCCGGCCGCCCGCCTTGCGCAAGAAGCAGGCCCGCTATCTGTATGCTGACGAGCGCGCTTCATTGTTGTGCTTACACGTCTTCACAATTGAAGGACAGCGCGGTGGTAATTGAGGCTGAAGCCCAATTTCTACGGATACAATCCTCCAAATTATTCATTGTGATAACATTTAAAGGCTATTGTATTCTACCCGGAAGTTCATCATTCGCCATTCCCCGTACTTGGAAAGGTTCCATTAAAATTAGGAACTGCAATGGGATAAGCTTATCCTAGATTTGTTAGGGTCGTTGTAACCACCCTGGCTTATTTGGGACTTGACTGGCTGTACTTCTAGACGAGATGAAAGTTCTCGCACGAAAATTCCACCCAACGATCCACCGCGGTTAAATCCTCGGCAGTCCGGGTGGAAAGCCAACAGGTAAGATTGGCTTCTCATCCTGGTGGCCGTGGTTCGAATCACGACCAATTCACGAATAACGTTTTTATTCTATTCTTTTATTTAGTAATAATCAGATACAGGTACGAATTACTGCATTTTACACTGACTGTATAACGATATAAACAATACAATTTAACATCATTAAACGATTTAACAAATTTCTTTAAAAAATTAATAACAAGAAGAAGAAACATGTATAATGATTTCTGAAGTGGAAAACCACATCGGTTGTGATTCCACATAAAATTGGACATTTCGTGGCCATGATCACGCTATCATAAGAACGTAACTACCAGCTTGCTTGCTTTACTTATCTTCAGAACTAATCTCAGTTATGTATTATGTAATGAATTGGGGGTCAATTTAAATCCGAATTCCCTTTCTGATATTACATGAATTTCCCATTGTAATCACATCTGGATTCAAACCTACGTTGACCGAGCTCGATAGCTGCAGTCGCTTAAGTGCGGCCAGTATGCAGTATTCGGTAGATAGTGGATTCGAACCCCACTGTCGGCAGCCCTGAACACGGTTTTTCGTAGTTTCCCATTTTCACTCTGGGGATGTACTTTAATTAAGGCCATGGCCGCTTTCTTCCCACTTCTAGCCGTCTATCGTCGCCATAAGACCTATCTGTGTCGCTGCGACGTAAAGCAACTTGTAAAAAAATCCTACGTCGTCTCGGTAGAACGATGCTACCTAGTCCATTGTGGTAACCACGTCTCTTAACTCTGATGACATCCGTTGGCGCAACTGAAAATAGCTTTAACTGATGTAAGCCGGAAATTCAGTGAAAATTGCAAATGTAGAAGTAATTCAAATAAAAGTAAAATTAAATAATCCGTCATTTAGCAGTTGTGAGTGCTTTAAGTAGGATACAACCAAATTCCTGAAATAAATAGTTATAAAATCCAAATTTATGAAAACCTCAGCGTTGAAGTTGATTAGGTGCACTTCTCCTGCGATTAAGCTCAAGAGATCAAGTCCCAGTACCGTTGGTAACTCTTGGTCTTTAAAAGTCATTAGAAATACCGTCGTCCACCTCTGTGATTTAGTGGTTAGTGTGATTAGCTGCTACCCGCCTCCCCCCCCCCCTTCCACTAGCAAGACCGAGTTCGATTCCCGGCTCTGCCTTGAATTTTGAAAAGCGGTACGAGGGCTGGAACGGGGTCCACTCAGCCTCTGGAAGTCAACTGATTATGGGAGGGGGCGGGGTTGATTCACCCCTCAGCCATCCTCGAAGGGGTTTTCCGTGGTTTCCCACTTCTCCTCCAGACAAATGCCGAGATTGTACCTAACTTGAGGCCAAGGCCGGTTCCTTCTTCCTTATCTATCCCTTGCAATCTTCCCATTCCCCAAAAGGATCCTGTTCAGCACATCAGGTGAGGCCACCTGTGCGAGGTACTGGTCCTCCTTCCCAGCTGTATCCCTCAACCCAAAGTCTTACACTCCAGGACACCGCCCTTGAGCGTGTATAAGTGGGATCTCTCGCTGAGTCCGAGTTAAAAGCCAATACTGGAGGGTAAATAGACTAAGTAAGAAATACTGTCATCTTGTAGCTACAAATTATTAAACTGCAAGCAAAATACCTGTGCTTCGCTACGGCTTTCAGCTGAAAGTTATTATTCAAAGTTTTACATTTTGGAGAGTCCACTGTTGGCTGAGTGTGTAAAATACACCCTTAGTTCGTACGTCAAAGGGTTTTGGGGGGAATAATTATTTATTTTATGATCTAACACTCATTTGAACCCCGCACAGAGGAATTTTTTTTTTTGCTAGGGTCTTTACGTAGCACCGACACAGATAGGTTTTATGGCGACGATGGGATAGGAAAGGCCTAGGAGTTGGAAGGAACCGGCCGTGGCCTTAATTAAGGTACAGCCCCAGCATTTGCCTGGTGTGAAAATGGGAAACCACGGAAAACCATCTTCAGGGCTGCCGACAGTGGGATTCGAACCTACTATCTCCCGGATGCAAGTTCACACAGAGGAATTAGAATATTTTAAACCCTATGTTATTTAATAGACTATCTATAAAGTAAAATTGACCAACCGATGAATTTTTTTTTTTTTACGTCGAACAGTAATGGAGGAATGCTTTTTAGGGGGCGAATGTTTTTATATATGTATAACTTCCAGGATATAGAAGACCACCCTTCATGTATTATAAGTTCTTGCCTGAAACGGTTTCGGAAGAATGGATGTTGTGTTTAAGAGTCAAGCACCATCTAAACTCCTTAGGGGAGAAATATTTTGAAGTATACAATATTTTAGATATCGTCGTTGCCGGGACGAAACCTCCTATGTGATAATATTTTTGGAGATATACTGACCCGCAGCACATACATTATGAAGAGCGAGAATGCCTTGACAATATTCATACAACATTGCACCTTATA
Organism: Anabrus simplex; assembly: GCF_040414725.1. Taxonomy (NCBI): domain Eukaryota; kingdom Metazoa; phylum Arthropoda; class Insecta; order Orthoptera; family Tettigoniidae; genus Anabrus; species Anabrus simplex. The sequence goes on from NC_090265.1 coordinate 1,165,278,763, forward strand.
TGACAGAAGTCCGCCTCTGTGGTGTAGTGGTTAGCGTGATTAGCTGCCAACCCCGGAGGTCCGGGTTCGATTCCCGGCTCCGCCGCGAAATTTGAAAAGTGGTACGGGGGCTGGAACGGGGTCCACTCAGCCTCGGGAGGTCAACTGAGTAGAGGTGGATTCGTTTCCTACCTCAGCCATCGTGGAAGTGGTTTTCCGTGGTTTCCCACTCCTCCTCCAGGCAAATGCCGGGATAATACCTAACTTAAGGCCACGGCCGCTTCCTTCCCCCCTTCCTTGCCTGCCCCATCCAATCTTTCCATCCCTCCACAAGGCCCCTGTTCAGCATAGCAGGTGAGGCCGCCTGGGGGAAGTACTGGTCATTCTCCCCAGTTGTATCCCCGACGCAAAGTCTGAAGCTCCAGGACACTGCCCTTGAGGCGGTAGAGGTGGGATCCTTCGCTGAGTCCGAGGGAATATCCGAACCTGGAGGATAAGCAGATTAAGAAGAAGAAGATGAAGAATAAGAAGAATAAGAAGAAGATGACAGAACCTTACCGGCCAAAGTTTTAAGCTAAAATATTTCACATAGGATTATGCTCTCACTGCATATGAGCACTGCGGAGAAGTTTGGAATTCAATGCAGGCTTTTGGCACGAAATCTATTGATTAGATATTGTTTACCATCACCTCCCCTACCCTGCCGGCCAACATTCTGATGGTGAATATGTATTCGACCGACGGGACTCGAACCGGCTAACCACAGTGTCATGGCCACCAGGCGGGCTTAATCGTCATGTAAACGAAACCCATTTTCGTAGGAAAAAATTCAATCATCTCTTAAATTAGAACAAATGTAAGTACAGAGTTATTACTTTTTATGCTGTTGGCTTTACGTCACACCGATACAGACAGGTCTTATGGCGAAGATGGGACAGGAGAGGCCTAGGAGTTAGAATGAAACGGCCGTGGACTTAATTAAGGTTCTGCCCCAGCATTTGCCTGGTGTGAAAATGGGAAACCACGGAAAACCATCTTCACGACTGCTGACAGTGTGATTCGAACCCACTTATCTCCTGATGCAATCTCACAACCGCGTGCCCCTAACCGCACGGCCAACTCGCCCGGTTTATTATTATTATTATTATTATTATTATTATTATTATTATTATTATTATTATTATTATTATTATTATTATTATTATTATTATTATTATTATTATTATTGGCCTTTCACCAGTTGCTTGTCTTAGGCATTTTGAATATATTTAGCTTAACTTTACAATCGGATTCCCTTTCTGATACCAACCTAATGCGAAGGGATGTATTCGTTATTGCCTGTTTCTGTGGTTATTGTATATGTATTGGATATGTTGTATACATTTGAAAATGTGTATTATGACGAACACAAATGACCATCTCTCGAGCTACAGGAATTAACCAGACGCGATTAAATCCCCGGCCAAGCCGGAACTCGAACCCGGGGCCCTCTGAACCGAAGGCCAGTGCGCAGACCGTTCAGCCAAAACGTCGGATTATTATTATTATTATTATTATTATTATTATTATTATTATTATTATTATTATTATTATTATTATTTGTAGTCAAATATCCATTCTACTTAAGCACTTATAGTGTTCTTTGAATTAAAAATGCGTTCTTTTTTTTACAATTTGTTTTTTACGTCGCACCGGCACGTCTTACGGCGACGATGGGGTAGGATAGGGCTAGGAGAAGGAAGGCAGCGGCCATGGCCTTAAGTAAGGTACATCCGCAGCATTTGCCTGATGTGAAAATAGGAAGCCACGGAGAATCTCTTCAGGGCTGCCGAAAGTGGAGTTGTTGAATTGATGTTCTTAATTGCGAGTGCCTATTCTCGTTGTTGCAGGTAATATCATGAAACAAGGTCAACCCTACGAGAGATCACCATTCCCGATCACTCGTAGCATGGCTACTGACAAGAGTGAACTTAGAGCTAATCCAGTGCTGGAACGTGATCCGTTGATATTAAGCCCGTCCGGATGGATTTTCTGTGAAACATATTAGACAAAGTTTCTCTAAAATCTTCTTCATTAAAGTCTAAATGAAACGTCATCATTATGATTCATATATCGATGTGTTATCGTTTGTAAGATTAATAAACCTACTTCAGAAATAGTTCAGAATTTGATATCCTGAGATGTTTTAAGGGAAGTAACGGCATATTGTGAACCGTAAGCAAAAGGCAGCCTCCTAGATTGACGGAGAATAAAAATTAAACCACCCTTCGATCTTCCCAGCATTCAAAGAGTATCAAAGACCTGTTCAGAATATTTTCAACCAGAAGTCACAGGATCACTTCTTCCGCATTGCGGATTCTGAAACAGTCACTGTGGTGTCTCACGAATTGCACATTTGCAAGCATAATCCAAACGTTGACAAAAGTGTAAATGATTATATTATTATTCTATTACATTAGATTTATATCTGTTTATATAATTAAACCCCATGGAGCAACAGCCCCGAAGGGCCATGGCCTACCAAGCGACCGCTGCTCAGCCTGAAGGCCTGCAGATTACGAGGTGTAGTGTGGTCAGAACGACCGATCCTCTCGGCCGTTATTCTTGGCTTTCAAGACCGGAGCCGCCATCTCACCGTCATATAGCTCCTCAATTTTAACCACGTAGGCTGAGTGGACCTCGAACCAGCCCTCAGATCCAGGTAAAAGTCCCTGACCTGGCCGGGAATCGAACCCGGGGCGTTCGGGTAAGAAGAAGACTCACTACCCCTACACCAGGAGGCCGGTGGCTGTATCTGTTGATGACATCTTTATATTCCTTCGACTAGTTTAACGCCACACTAACACAATTTTTCGGTGACAGGAGGATAGGGAAGTACTGACCGTGACTGTGATTAAGGATCGTGCAGCTGTGCGCTTGCGTTCGGGAGATGGTGGGTTCGAACCCCATTGTCAGCAGCTCTTAACATGGTTTTCAGTGGTTTCTCATGTTCACAGCAGCAAATGCTGGGGGCTGTACCTTAATTAAGGCCACAGCCACTTCCTTCCCACTCATAGCCCTTTCTCCTCCCATTGTCGACATAAGACCTATCTGTGTCGGTGCGACATAAAGCAAATTTAAAAAAAAAAAAAGAAGCTACTAGCGGGATTTGAAGAGAACGAGTATTGACCAACAGAGGTGGGAGCGGAAAGATTAAAGTTAGGACTCCGGCACTAATGTGAGGAAACAATGTTAGATTCATTTGGGGACTCTGAGGGTCATAACTTTTAGTCGCCATGCAGGAGTATTTTGGATGTATTCTATGCCCTTTCTCACAGGCAGGATAAATGGGGCATCTAGGCTCAATCTGGAACTTGGGGGTATAAGACTGGATGTCCATCCTGCTGCACGCGCTGGTGCTGGTGAAAATCTCACTCGAAGTCACCGGAATAGAATTCAATACATTTGAGTTCAAATTATTCCTGTTTTCATAACGTAGAAATGCCGTTTTCTCTCATTTTACCCCACACTATTTGAATGTAGGAACAAGCTTCTCGATCATTTATCACCAATTGTATCTAGAAGTACACAATTGTTAACCTGTATTAGTTTCAGCCTCATACCGTAATTTCTTACCTTTTGCATGCTCACAAGAAACATTAATGGATTACTTTTTTTTTTTTTTTTTTTGCTGGTTGCTTTACGTCGCACCGACACAGATAGGTCTTATGGCGACGATGGGACAGGAAAGGCCTAGGAATGGGAAGGAAGCGGCCGTGGCCTTAATTAAGGTACAGCCCCAGCATTTGCCTGGTGTAAAAATGGGAAACCACGGAAAACCATTTTCAGGCCTGCCGACAGTGGGATTCGAACCCACTATCTCCCAGATGCGAGCTCACAGCTGCGCGCTCCTAACCGCACGGCCAACTCACCCGGTTGGAATTTTATATCATACTACGAGTATATAGGAACTTCGTATGTTTACGTTCAACAAAACAATGTAGAAAGTAAGTTTTAAACATGTATGGCTTGTGAAGAGGCCCGGTCCAGGTGTTTCAGTTTGACGCGCATGGGCGACCTGCATGTCTGTGAGGATGCGTACCTACCTAGGATGAACTGTAATGTTGAAGATGACACATATACTCTGTCCCCTAGCCAGAGGAATTAACCAATGAAATACTGAATTCGCAATCCCACCGGAAATAGAACTCAGGACCTCTTGGGCCAAAGGCAGAGTGCTAACCAGTAAGCTGGGGAGGTGGAAAATATGGAAGATGGAAGATAGAACTTTATGATTCTACAGGTGCTTGACTTCTACCAACCTAAAAAAACAGTCAGAGCTTTTTTCGGTCCACGTGGAACAGTTGCCTGGTTACTTATCAGCTGACTACACTGCGTCTTGTGGGCGAGTCAATAAATCTATCGGCTCATACTTGAATGATATCAATTCTTTCATGGATGACGTGGACAACTGGAATGGCCCGCCCTGAACTGAGCAAAATTTATTCATCTCAATATTTTGAAATCAAATGAACTGCGTATGAAATAAAATTTAGTACGTTACAAGGGTGAAAATGTTTCACGTATTCGCTAGAAAACGTCTCAGCCCGTGTGTAAAACCCCACTTTCGACTTTTGTAACATAAATAACTACTGTGTCCGCCTCTGTGGTCTAGTGGTTAGTGTGATTAGCTGCCAACCCCGGAGGCCCGGGTTAGATTCCCGGCTCTGCCACGAAATTTGAAAAGTGGTACGAGGGCTGGAACGGGTTCCACTCAGCCTCGAGAGGTCAACTGAGTAGAGGTGTGTTCGATTCCCACCTCAGCCATCCTGGAAGTGGTTTTCCGTGGTTTCCCAATTCTCCTCCAGGCAAATGTCGGGATGGTACCTAACTTAAGGCCACGGCCGCTTCCTTCCCTCTTCCTTGTCTATCCCTTACAATCTTCCCATCCCCCCGCTAGGCCCCTGTTCAGCATAGCAGCAGGTGAGGCCGCCTGGGGGAGGTACTGGTCATCCTCCCCACTTGTATCCCCCGACCCAGAGTCTGAAGCTCCAGGACACTGTCCTTCAGGCAGTAGAGGTGGGATCCCTCGCTGAGTCCGAGGAAAAAACCAACCCTGGCGGGTAAGCAGATTAAAAAGAAATAACTACTGTACTACCAACTTGATCTCGATCTGTTATGAACCAATTCAGTTTAATTTTGATGTTGTTTTTCTTATAGATGATTGGAGAGAAAATTACCATGTTCCGATGAAAATATTTCTTGGTGGTATTTATTTCTCTGGACGAGTGGTATATGTAGTGGATGTTATACAAGCAATATCTTATAAGGGAATCGGCAGGATTTTGTAAACGTAAATTCTCCAATGGAACACACCTTCATACTCACATCAACGGTAGTTGGCTGCCTGGCTTGCACGTATACCTCACCAACACTGGATATTACTGGATGATACTGGATGGAGAAACCATTCTACAGCACCGATTCGTCCTTCTCACTTTTTTCTTCGGACGCATCATCAAATTGAAATGACATAAGCCTGACGATACTTATGATCTTTCCTGTCCTTCCTCCCTCGGTACACATGTTCTAATGTATTATATTAGTACTGTCTGGCTCCATGGCTAAATGGTTAGCGTTCTGGCCTTTGGTCACAGGGGTCCCGGGCTCGATTCTCGGCAGGGTCGGGAATTTTAACATCATTGGTTAATTTCGCTGGCATGAGGGCTGAGTGTATGTGTCGTTTTCATCATCATTTCATCGTCATCACGACGCGCAGGTCGCCTACGGGAGTCAAATAAAAATACCTGCATCTGGCAAGCCGAACTTGTTCTCGGACACTCCCAGCACTAAAAGCCATACGACATTTCATATCAGTATTTATTATGAGTTTTGATTTTTTATTCCGTCGTTACGCCTGCCAAAACCGTTAGGTGATCATATTTCTGGAGAAATACTAACCCGCAGCACATATAATTATGAAGAGTGAGTAGACCTATTCCTTGACAATTGTCACACAATATTGAACCTAAGTTGGCACAGCCTTACCGGCATAGGTTCTGGGCTAAAATATTTCACATAGCGATTTTTGCAGACGGAACGACAATTTCATTCTTAGCATTATTAGGATCATGCACTACATATTTTCCCTTATTGCAGTACTTATTTAGGGGCTGCCTGGGCGAGGCGGTAAAGGCGTGCTCGGTTCGCCGGGAAGGACGTGGGTTCGAATCCCCGTCAGGAAGTCGTAAAATTTCCACTTCCGGAGGTGCATATGGCCCTGAGGTTCACTCAGCCTACACCAAAAATGAGTACCAGGTTAATTCCTGGGGGCAAAGGCGGCCGGGCGTAGAGCTAACCACTCTACCCCATCACGTGCCGAGGTTAACAATGGTGGAAGCCTTTACCTTCCACTCCTCCAAGGGCCTTCATGGCTTTGCTTTGTTTTTTGCAGTATTTATTTACATAATCGTGTTTATACTTGTTCTTAAAGAATATCCTAATTTTCTTTAATTTAAGATGTTGACGATGCTTGTTGTTTAAAGGGGCCTAACGTCTAGGTCATCGGCCCTTACATTTAAGGTTTTAATTATTGTCTTATTTTAGATTATAAACATTGTGGTTAAGTGTGAGAGGGGGCCCAGAGCCCTTAACTTCGCCACTGAACACGGTACTAATAAATAAATATATAGATAAATAAAGCCGCCTCTGTGGTGTAGTGATTAGCGTGATTAGCTGCCACCACCGGAGACCCGGATTCGATTCTCGGATCTGCCACGAAATTTGATAAGTTGTACGAGGGCTGGAACGGGGTCCACTCAGCCTCAGGAGGTCAACTGAGTAGAGGTGGGTTCGATTCCCATTTCAACCATCCTGGAAGTGGTTTACTGTGGTTTCCCACTTCTCCTCCAGGCAAGTGCTGGGATGGTACCTAACCTAAGGCGACGGCCGCTTCCTTCCCTCTTCCTCGTCTGCCCCTTCTAATCTTCCCATCCCCTCACAAGGCCTCTGTTCAACATAGCAGATGAAGCTACTTGGGCGAAGTAATGGTCCTCGTACGAAGTTGTATCTCCTGACCCAAAGCCTCACGCTCCAGGACACTGTCCTTAAGGCGGTAGAGGTGGGATCCCTCGCTGAGTCCGAGAGAATAAACAATCCTGGAGAGTAAACAGATTAAGAAAGGAACAAAGAATAAATAAATAAATAAATAAGTAAATAAATAAATAAATAAATAAATAAATAAATAAATAAATAACACAAAGCGTCTGTTTACTCACAATTGAATTTTAAATGTAAACTAATTGTTTTACGTGGCTGTTGATTCCGTGATCTTAACAACTGGACATCCAGCTGTAAGTGGATTCCGAACCATGGAGACGTTACTTTTCATTTTTAAATCCCACGCGTTGGCCGGGATTCGAACCATGGCCGCCTTGAAGAAAAGCTAGTGACTATGCTCTATCCTTTGAGGCAGTCGATTCTTCAAGAGTGATGAAAACCTTGGTAGTATCGAAAACATCCGCCATTCACAGTATTCCCTGCCTGCTGTAAGAGGCACCGGAAAGAGGTGACCCTCAGGGATCCGCACTTGCAAGCAGGAGTGAGAGACCACTGTTCACTTAACTTCCCCTTACTTAATCCTTTCATATTTTGCTATCCTGCTTTATTTGTTCAACTAGTGTTCGGTTCCGACCCTGTCGGTATCAAGTTTGCTAGGCCTAGGGAGTTTTACTTTCAAGGCCTTCGTGCCAATTACCTTTCGTTTGCCGAACTCATTTCTGTTAAGAGAGGAAGGTTGCGTTGTTGTACTTCAGCTTCCTCTTATAACCATAATCACCACCACAACCAGTCCATGTCATTATTGTTGGCATGTTAAAATCTCTGGTGGCGCACTCACTGTCATCTCAGCCATTAGAACCACTTTCGTTGCTAAAGCGGAAGCCATACCATTATTATAATCATTATTACCGGCTCCGTGGGTTAGGAGAAGCGTGCCTGACTCTCACCCGAAGGCCCTAGGTTTGATTACCGGCAAGATTGGGGATTTCTGTCTGGATCTGAAGGCTGGTTCGAGGTCCACTCAACCTACGTGATGAGGAGCTATCTGATGGTGAGATATCGGCCCCGGTTTAGAAAGCCAAGAATAACGCCCGAGAGGATTATTATTATTATTATTATTATTATTATTATTATTATTTTTATTATTATTATTATTATTATTATTACTGGTCGCAGGTGTTACTTTGAATGTGAGGAACTGCTATAGAGATTCAATTAAAAATATGTATTATACAGTTTTACATTTCACTTAAAAAGATAAGTTCAAATATTCATTAGGAAGGGGGGTTTATTTCGAGACTTCAACCGCCTGCGTGTGCCACTGAATTGATATCTACCTTACGTTCAGTCTGCCAGACACAGATATGGTATTTTATTCGAAACCCAGTACTGGGCCCCAGAAAGAAGTTGTGGGGGATCTGTACCTTGGACACCAACCAATTTACTCCGAGTTGCAGTCATGTTGCAATGCTGGATGCCAGGAAGTTTGCACTGTCCGTTCCTTCTTCCTTCCTCTTAGAATTTTCACCGAGAAACACAACTTTCTCCAGTTGCGTAGGAATTTCTTCGTAATCGTTTTCAGATAAGTGCTTCGAGTGCTTCTTACAAGAGTTTCTTTTGCTACCTCATGTGTCATCGCTGACAATTCGTTAACATGCATTGCCTTTGTCGTCCAAATATTGAAATTACTGAAGCAACACCTGGTGATGTAAGGATCCATTGTAACGCGCAATACTTGTAACTTACTGTTCCTTTCTCTTCTTGAGTATGCGTGCGAACTGCACAGTAGTACTGATTGCACGCCCAGGGCTGTACAATAACGATGCCTATACAGTACATATCTTTGAACAGCTCTGATCAACTCTGTTAAAAATCTGAACCACCGAGCTCGATAGCTGCAGTCGCTTAAGTGCGGCCAGTATCCAGTATTCGGGAGATAGTAGGTTCGAACCCCACTGAAGACAGCCCTGAAAATGGTTTTCCGTGGTTTCCCATTTCCACACCAGGCAAATGATGGGGCTGTACCTTCATTAAGGCCACGGCCGCTTCCTTCCCACTCCTAGCCCTTTCCTGTCCCATCAACGCCATAAGACCTATCTGAGTCTGTGCGACGTAAAGCAACTAGCAAAAAATATATATATATATATATATATATATATATATATATATATATATATATATATATGAACCCACATTTCGCATAGGGATCGTAATAACCGTGTGGCACAGGCATTGGCTTCACATTAGGGCGGCCGCGGATCGAATCTCGGAAAATTCTTATGGGATGATGAAATGATATGTTACATCCGTACAGTTCGGATTCCCCCCCCCTGTGGGTTAGGGCGATAGAATACTGCCACGGTATTCCCTGCCTATCGTAAGAGGTGACTATAAGGGTAGTGTGGGGGCTCTTAGCTTGGAAGTGCGGACTGGTATCCACAGGGTCCTCGTTCAGTCTGGTATTTCCTCCACTTATTTGTGCCGGTCTCCTCACTTTCGTCTTTTCTATCAAAAAGAACACTTTTTTTTCCTTACCCCGGCGCCACATGCCATCTTTAAGTAATAATGATGTTATTGGTTTTACATCCACTAACTACTTTTGACGGTTTTCGGAGACGCCAAGGTGCCTGAATTTTGTCCCGCGGGAGTTCCTGTAAGTGCCAGTAATTCCACCGACACGAGACTGGCGTACTTGAGCACCGTCAAATACCACCGGACTGAGCCAGGATCGAACCTGCCAAGTTGGGGTCAAAAGGCCAGCGCCTCAACCGTCTGAACCACTCAGCCCGGCACCATGTATCACAGCTGTATTGTGTGTGTACGAAGATCTATCAAATATAAACGGTATTTTTGTTCCTGAACATCAACAGTTGGTAGGACTGGACCCGCGCTTCTGCTACGCTAGGCGGGACCGTTAGGAGTGGGGAAAGCGTGCTGTTAGATATTTCCCGCCGTTTCATCAGTAATGCTCACGACGTCGGAGCAACAGGTGCACCCATCCACCGCGCAACGCATAATTATAAAATGTCTTGCTCGTGAAGGAGTTTCAGCGAACGAAATTTGCCAGAGATTGGCTGCACATTTCGGTGATCAAACATTGTCACGAACGTGTGCGTTTGCCTGGCATAAAAAGTTCAAGGAAGGACGAGAACGTGTGGAAACTCAGTAACACGATCGCCGTTCTCGGACTAGCATTATAGACATTATTGACGACGACCGACAGGCGAGAGTATCAGAAATTGCAGAACAAGTCGGAATCAGTTATGGGAGCTGTCAATCAATCATCACCAACGACCTACAGTGCAGCAAAGTGTGTTCCAGATGGGTCCCTCGCCTTTTGACCGAAGATCTGAAATTGAGACGTTTGGAGGTCTGTCAGAGGCACTGGACTACACTTGATCATCCTCCTTACAGCCGGACTTATCGCCCTGCGATTTCCATTGTTCCGACCGCTTAAGGAAGCTCTAGGAGGGCAACGATTTGCAGATGTCGAGAGTGTGGAAGACTTCGAGCGCAACTGGCTGGTGACACGACCCTATTCTTTTTACGATGAGGGCATCAAAAATCTGCCCATACGCTGGGACAAATGCATTTCCAAAGCAGGAAACTATGTGGAAAAGTAAATTGCAATTGCCTTGTGTTTGTCAATAAATGAATTTAAATAAAAAATAAAATCCTGTTTGTATTTGATACCCCTCCCTCCTCATATGTCTACCCCTTAGTCCCGTTTCTTGATACGGGGTCGGTGATGAGATGAATTTATGTGGCATGTTTTTACGGCCGGATGCCCTCCCTGACGTCAACCTCAGCTGACGAACTAATGAAGATGAAAATGAATGATGGTGAATGTAAATGGATAAAGAGATGAAAGGAATCGGCTGTGTTCGTGGTGAATAGGAATTGGAGGTGAAAATGTGAAACACAGAAAACCATTCTCAGCTTAGCCGACGGTGGGGCTCGAACCCACACATCTCCCGAATGCAGAAATGCAGAGTTTGGCTCCATAGCCGTAGCAGGTTAACGCACACGGCCACTCGGCTCGGTACACTGCTGTATTGTGTGTTCAAACAAAACAACATCGGAGCGCGCTCAAAGACCGCATGGTTCTGTCATTGCCTCATACAAGGGGCATGTAACACGGGGAACGGGATGTTAACTTAACGCTTAGATTAACAAACTGTTAACGTTATCATTTGTTGAACAAACAAGTTTTTGTTAATTTGAATGCTAAAACGATTTAACAACGTTTTAAGTATTAAAAACCATTGGTTAAACCTGGGTTGGCCGTACGGTTAGGAGCGCGCAGCTGTGAGCTCGCATCCGCGAGATAGTGGGTTCGAACTCCTCTGTCGGCAGCCCTGAAGATGGTTTTCCGTAGTTTCCCATTTTCACACCAGGCAAATGCTGGGGCCGTACCTTAATTAAGGCCACGGCCGCTTCCTTCCCATTCCCAGGCCTTTCCTGTCCCATCGTCGCCATAAGACCTATCTGTGTCGGTGCGATGTAAAGAAAAAAATAGCAAACCTCTGTCGTTATTAGCTCAGTGGTTTAGTTGTTGGCTTCCCACCCAGAAGGCTGAGGTTCGAATTCAGGTCGAGATTCCCATCTCAGAAATCACATGGCGCCAGGAATGGCATCTGGCCTTAAATCCCCGACCAAAAAAAAGAAACCCGGGGGTCTCCAGCGACCGCCGAAATACCTGGAATAAGCTGAAGAAAGAAACAGCTATTGATGAAACCTTCCCCAGCTGTTATGTACCCGTCGTTGACGGGTTAATGTTTGTCATTGTAACAGTAATACCACCTAGCGGAGATGAGCAGATGCAGAGAAGACAAGGCACTCCTGAACTAGCAACAGCAGTCAATTAGTGTAATGTTATTTTATTGTTCACAAGTTTCCGGGGCGTAGGATTCTGTGAGCCACCATATTTTCACGTTGTTGCTTTCTTCCGGCTCGGCAATATTAAGGAATTCGTGGCCTAAGCTTTTAGCCCCCGTCCAGCTATGATTTTTGACTACGTGCTTTTGCAACACACAAAAGCAATCACAACCATAACCATACTCAATTAGGCCGTTAACATGACAACTCGATATTATTTCCACATCAGTGATGTTCGCTGTTGATGGACTTGGCAATAAACATTTAAATTCGTTAATATATGTATTATTATACCGTATACGGGTAGAAGTATATCAGACATTAAAGATGGAAATTCATTTCATATCATAATGTTCATGTATACATTACAGATCGCACAAATATGCCCCGAGAATATTTGGAACTTCGTCAAAAATGTAACAACTCACATTATATTTCCTCGTACGTTAATGACTGCGATCTCTACAACGCGTGTTTTAGCATGCAAAATGGTAATTCACTGGAGATCCATTAGTATTAAAAAGGAAATTATACGGCATTTTTGATGGAAAACTAAATTTAAATCTTAAGGTAGAACTAACCAATTGCCCATTATTTTAGTATCTAGTGGATTAAACATGGGCAGGTTAAGTAAATATCAAATACCACCGGACTGAGCCAGGATCGGAACCTGCCATGTAGGGGTCAGAAGGCCAGCGCCTCAACCATGTGAGCCTCTCAGTCCGGCTCAGTGAAAATGTGAAACCACGGAAAATCATCATCAGAGCTGCCGACAGGGCGGGGAGGTTTCGAACCCACCTTCCGAATGCAAGCTGACAGCTACGTGCAGCCACTTGCTCGGTAAGACCTTTCTTAAGAAAATAAATTTGCTCACTTCGAACGTTGATAAAGGAATTAGAAATATATTTTCGAAGATTTTTGTCTGGAGCGGGCATTACAGGAAATGGAACATGGGCAATAACTAGCTCAAAAAGAAAGTAAAAGGTTTCGAAATGTGGTGTTACAGAAGAAAGCTGAAGGTGACATGGATAGATAGAATGACCAATAAAGAGATACTGAATCGAAATGGTGAGAAGTGAACGATTTAGAAAATTTGACGAGAAAAAGAGATAGAATGATAGGACATCTTAAAACACCTAAAACATGTTCCGTCAGTTTTACAGGTAAACGTAGGCGGTAAGAACACCATGAATAACACAAACAGATTAAATTACATGAAAGATGTAGTAAATGAAATGTCGTATGGCTTTTAGTGCCGGGATATCCCAGAACGGGTTCGGCTCGCCAAGTGCAGGTCTTTCTATTTGACACCTGTAGGTGACCTGCGCGTCGTGATGAGGATGAAATGATGATGAAGACAACACCTACACCCAGCCCCCGTGGCATTGGAATTAAGGTTAAAATCCCCGACCCGGCCGGGAATCGAACCCGGGACCCTCTGAACCGAAGGCCAGTACGCTGACCGTTCAGCCAACGAGTCGGACGAAAGATGTAGTAATTACGTAGAAATGAAAATACTAGCACAATATAGGAGGGCATGGAGAGCTGCATCAAACCAGTCTATGGACTGACGATCAAACAACAATATTTAGTGCAATTTTCATCAACTGGTTACTTTAATCAATGAACTAAACAAAATTCTGATTAATTCTTCGGTTTTGAGCACAGGTTGTTTGTGTTTGTCCCAACACTCTCCTCTTCATATTCACACAACTCACCAAACCACCAACCAACATGCTATAGCGATTACATCCCTTCACACAGATTTGGCGTCAGGAAGGGCATCTGGTCGCAAAACAAGGGCCAAATCCACATGTTCGGGACAGTTCGCACCGGCGAACCCAAAGATATGAGAAAAGCGGTAGAAGAAGCAGAAGAAGAAGAAGAACATCTTGGTCCTATAATATAAAGAAAGTGATGAGATTACTTACACCTCTTTTTAATACTATTAAGGGTAGTAACACGTTTCATTATATAGCTGAAAATTTACCTTAAAAATCATTCTGATTTGTATGAGCAACAAAGCGTTTGAATACCGCTCATAAACCAGTAATCAAATTCGTATTATCTGTATCCTAATCACTATTGATACATTTCTTTCCTATGCTCAACATATACAGTACCGGTCAAATGTTTAGGACCACATAAAGAAATCACGAAATGTCACCTAGAACCTAAAATTGTGCCACTAGACCTCTGTAATTTTCTTTCTGATATCTCACACCTAATAGGATATATGTCGCCTGATTTCATTGAGTTAGTTCAAGTACTGTAGAAGTTATGAATTTTTAACTCTTGGAAGGTCACAACAAAAAATCAAAAATTTTCGTAATGTAATGTACTGAATACTCTAATTGGTTGCAAGTATCACCAACAAGATTTTTCTGTAGACTTAGGAATAGGTGGGGGCCATTTTAGTATAAATATGAAAATTCCGAAAATATGCGGCACCGGTCTTTTTCGTGTTTTATTTCTTTGAACCAGGACCAGAATTGTTGATTTTTCTTTGCCTTTTGCATGTATGGCCCAAGGTCTCAGTGTGAGCTATCGGCGTCAAACTTATCTGCCCTGATAGTTTGATTTGCACTCTGCGTATGGCATCCAAGAATACGTTTCTGATGTCGATAGTTCACACTGAGACCTATGATAAGAACAAGGAAAAATTGACTATTTTAGCACTGGTTTGAAAAAAAAATAAACCCACAAAAATGGGTGCCGCATTTTTTCGTAATTTTCATATTTATACTAAAATCACCCCTAACTATTGCTAAGTCTCTACTAGAATCTTGGTGCTGATACTTGAAACCAATTAGAGGATACAGTACATAATATTTCCAAAAATGTTGACTTTCTGATGTGACCTTATAACATTTAAAGTTGTATAAGTTATACAATACTTGGCGTAAATTACTGAAATCAGGCGATGTATATCATATTAGATGCAAGAGCTCAGGAAAAAAGATACAGAGGTCTAGTAGCAAAATTGTAGGTTCTAGATAGAACTTCATGATTTTTCAATGTGGTCCTAAACTTTTGACCGGTACTGTACATTTATAGAAGACTGTAAAATAAACCCCTATCAATTACTGAAATCTATTGAACTGCATCTGCGACGTTTCAGAAGGCAACCGGGCTGAACGACTCAGACAGCTGAACCCGACTTGGCAGGTTCGATCCTGGCCCGTGTCGGTAGATTTACTGGCACTTAAAGGAACACCGGGCAAGATGGCCGTGCGGTTATTGGCGCGCAGCTGTGAGCTTGCATCCGGAACCCCACTATCGGCAGCCCTGAAGATGGTTTTTCCGTTGTTTCCCATTTTCACGCCAGGCAAAATGCTGGGGCTGTACCATAATTAAGGCCACGGCCGCTTCCTGCACATTCCTAGGCCTTTCCTATCCCATCGTTGGCATGAGACCTATCTGTACCGAGCTCGATAGCTGCAGTCGCTTAAGTGCGGCCAGTATCCAGTATTCGGGAGATAGTAGGTTCGAACCCCACTGTCGACAGCTCTGAAAATGGTTTTCCGCGGTTTCCCATTTTCACACCAGGCAAATGCTGGGGCTGTACCTTAATTAAGGCCACGGCCGCTTCCTTCCCACACCTAGCCCTTCCCTGCCCCATCGTCGCAATAAGACCTATCTGTGTCAGTGTGACGTAAAGCAACTAGCAAAAAAAAAAAAAAAAAACCTGTCTATGTGGGTGCGACGCAATGCAAATTGTAAACAAAAGTAAAAGAACTACTGCGGGACTAAATTCTGACACCTCGGCATCTCCAAAAACCGTAAAAGTAGTTAGCGATACGTAAAAACAAATAACATTATTATTATCATTATTATTATTATTATTACTTCAACAGAATGAGTGCATGGTATTGTATGTTCCTCGCATTTAATCTTTTATCAGACATCATTATTATCAAACTATAATTCACCTCCCATTAAGATACAAACCCTCAGGATATCCGCAACAATTATCATATCTGTAGGTTCAATAACTTCAGAGGAAAGTGTTCCTGCAAAGAACTTACAAAATACCATACCCCTCATTCATTTTTCAAGCGACTGTGTAAGATGTTACTTTCTGATACATATACGGTTCTGTTATTTGGTCTGGGATGAATCAACAAAGTTATAAAGTCTTTTGAAGAGCACAAAATTGAAGCCCCACGCGACAGAATTATGGACAGGTAATCCATGCGATAGCCTTAAAAGGTATGTCTTTCAAGAGGAGAGTGTTTAATAAATATTCCATAAAGAAGAAGAATGTATAAGTGGGGAAGCCTATTCGAGGTTGTTAAGGCGTGTTCATCCATAAGGACGTGGGTTCGATCCCCTGTCAGGAAGTCTACAGATTTAGAAAAGAGATTTCTACTTTCCGACAGCGCAAAACCCAGACGTGCACTCAGTCTACAAAAAAACAAGGCCGGGCATCGAACATAGAGCAAACATCTCTATATATTTTCGATAGTTTAGGTGTTATCGAGATCCGAAATCGATCTGCTTGAACTGTTGCTTTCCAGCACACTTGTGCCACATGTCTTGGATTTCATAGTTTGTCTTCGACTGTAGAGGCTGGGTTTAAAACTAACAGACCTCGCACAACACAACCCAGGATGAGTTAAACTGATTGTTGTCTGGAGTCTGATGAAGTAAAGCGAGGACTTAAAATCATGAAGTTCATTTCCGTGAACTGTCGTTCTTATTTCACGGTATAATGAGGCTCAGCACAAAAGTTATACAGTGAATCAGAAAAAGGTACCATAATTGGTGTAAGCCGAACAGGTGAAGAAGCTCCTTTGAAGACCTCACGACTCTAAGATTTAAGAAATAGTCCTTGTGTCACAGTCAGAAAACACAGGGTGATATTTGCTTTCTAAGACCCGTATTTACCAACGTGTGTAAAAGCTTTTATCTTAGTTTAAAGATATGTGAACCGAGATAACAGTTAAGTTTGTGTTCACCAACAACATTATCTTGGATAACGGGTATTATCTTGGTTTAAAATTTTACCGGAGATTGGTTGACCGGTAAAATGGGAAATCTAAGATACGAAGGCTGATCAACAAAGATTGAGACTGATTTTTTTCACAGATATTTATTACTACATTTCAATGTTTACATGATCTTTTTCAAAGTAGTCTGCTCCTACTTCAATGCACTTTTTATAGCGTCTCTGCCAGTCCTTGAACACATGCTGAAGACCATTCTTTGTCAGGTCCTTAAGAACCGCCTTTCTCGAGCACTGCTTCAGAGTTCTCAAATTGAATGCCCCTAAGCTTTGCCTTTAGTGATGGGAATTAAAAAAGTCACAGGGTGCAAGATCAGGGCTATAAGGTGGATGCGGTGCACAGGTAATGTTGAATCGAGCCAGAAACTGCATGACTTGATTTGTGACGTGAGGCCGTGCATTGTCATGATGAAGTCGCCACCCACCGAGCTCGATAGCTGCAGTCGCTTAAGTGCGGCCAGTATCCAGTATTCGGGAGATAGTAGGTTCGAACCCCATTGTCGGCAGCCCTGAAGATGGTTTTCCGTGGTTTCCCATTTTCACACCAGGCAAACGCTGGGGCTGTACCTTAAGTAAGGCCACGGCCACTTCCTTCCCACGCCTAGCCCTTCCCTGTCCCATCGTCGCCATAAGACCTATCTGTGTCGGTGCGACGTAAAGCAACTAGCAAAAAAAGTCGCCACCCAGTCCGAGAAAGCTCCGGTCGTTTCATTGCAATGTGCTTCCTCAGTGTAGCCAATACTGACGTGTAGTAACAATAGTGTGAGGGGGAACTGCATGCTGGTAAACCATTCCATTACAGTCAAAAATGTGATTACCATCACTTTCCCTGCAGATGGAACAACTTTTGCCTTTTTTTTTTGGCGATTTCCACACTCAGTTGGCTTGTTTTCCTTCAGGATCAAAATGGTGCTTCAGCTTTTTGTAAGTTTCAGTGGCTGTATGGTTTAAATGAAAACAGAATTTGATTGCGCTGCACTGCTCCTCTCGCGTCAACTGCATTGTCTGGTATGCGAAATGTACGTAGCGTCTACAAAATAGAGGATTACTACCAACCTATAGATCCGAGAGTGCTGCCCCCTACATACATTATACATAAAAGCTCGCTCTTTTCAAATACTTATATTACAGACAGGAAACTATTACGGAAGCTACAGGAAAAAAAATCAGTCTCAGTCTTTGTTGATCAGCCCTCGTAATAGCTTTCCTAGATGGCAGCTCGTAGGCGGCTGGAATATCTAACTGAAATAAAACCACAGCGAGGAGTAATTAATAAACGTCCTAGATGGATTAAAGATCCTGAGACATATTTCCAGGACTACAACGATTCTGATTGTCAGACACCCAGTAGTGTCATGATCACCGTCGGTGATTATTAGATGGCGTCTTTTATACACCCAGTAAACACAGTAGTAAGGAAACAGTGAAATTTCATAAGTTACATTGCATTAAGAGAAATGTTTCAGTAAGTTCTGAGACATCTGAATAAAGGTGCTATTTCAAAATATTGTTAAATCTTAAATCGGTTTATTTGACTCTCCTTAGTCTATTATCAACTCCCATAATTACATCTAACATCTAGTTTCACGTCTCATTTACAGCCGTTCATCGCGTTGCTCTGGCCTTGAGACAATGATCACCATTATTACCATCTAAAAGGATATGTCTCCACACTGACGTATCCCTAGATAATGGAGCATCTTAGTTAAAAACTTAAAGTAGAGGAGCTGTCTCAATTAAGATGAGCATATATGAGAACTTTACGGATAACTAATTATTGAGATTAATTTATATTCACCTTTTCTGCGCCGATTTTCGGAGTCAGCTTCTGGAAAAGAAATCACAAAGTCCTTCAGCCCATCTTTAAAAAGATATTCAATATATATAATGCAGGTCAATATTAGAATGGTTAAAACTGTACGTAGCTACGCTTAATCAGAAATTTTACACTAAAACTATACTCAGAAGCTTCACTGTACAATGAGATGGTTTGAAGGTAATTATTCAGCGTAATGTAGAAATGTAACGAAACTTTCCAGTAGGTCAACACACAACAGTCAAATATCAAGAGAAATAGAACATATCATATAAATTAGAAACACAACCAACCCAATTTCAGTAAGGATTACCAGAAGATATTAGAGTGAGGACGTGACAGCTGATTGGCACTGTCACTTCTCACCATGGGAACGTGGTTCGAAATCCGGCCAATACATGAGGGATCTTTGAAATTAAATGTCATGTTCCTGTGGTTCAGATTCAATGTAAAACTGAAGGATCCGTGGCCATGGTCACGATATGAATAGTCATGCAAAACTACAAGCTTGTTTCCTTAACTATTAGAGTCCTGCGCGGTCAGCGTGACGACAATCTTAACTGTATTCCTTGGCTTCTTAGACCGGGCACGCTGTCTCTGACATCAGACAGCCCCTAAGTCGAACTCACGAGAAGGAATAGATCAAGTTCAAACCCTCAACCCAAAATTAAAATCCTACGACAAGCCGCGAATTGAACTCAGGACCTTCAGTTAAGAGGCAGATACACACCTGCAGTATCTAGGGGGTGGCCGAAACAGAATACACACCTCAGAATTCGAAATGTGAACCACGTTGTGGTGATTTCTATACAACGTCTCAAACTTTACTCAAATAGCATTACATTTTAAATAATAATAATAATAATAATAATAATAATAATAATGGTTTTACGCCCCACTGACTTCTTTTTTCGGTGTTCGGAGACGACGAGGAGTCGAAATGTTGTCCAACAGGATTTCTCTTACTGTACGTGCCGATAAGACTAACGATATGAGGTTGAAATATTTGATCACCTCTAAATACAATCGCTATGAACTGGCATCGAACCCGTCAATTTATATTATACCTTGTGGGGCACTCTTACGCTCAACTGAGTTGCTCGGGACCCATATTTGCAGATTCAGTCTCGGCTCAGTGTGAAAGTATTTGAAGGTACTCGAAAACGCCAACCTCTTATCAGTATATTTACCGGCTCGTGGAAGAACTACTGAGGGCAATATTCCAGAACATTTGCGTATAGTGAATATTTTCTATTTGACAAAGAAAATGGTATAAAGGCCTATTTAAAAAAATATGGCCAGTGACTGTCCCGTTGAGCTTACGTGACAACATCGCCCCGCGCAAGTTTGAGTTTGATTAAAAGATACTGTATGTAGTCAATTCAATAATATTACAAGTAGTAGATGGTATATACAGAGGGTAATCGTCACGTCAATAAATAAATAGCTAAATAAATAAATTGTAACCTACAAACTTATGTTATCTTTGCGGCTATTATGTTACAGGATTGCGAACTAACTTATCTGGCTGGTCACCTAGCAACTTAGACGGCTAATAATTCAGGGTGTCTCAAACCATTTCGATCAAATTGAAACAGGTGATAGTGGGTCCACAACCGATTAAGTTATATTGCGATAGGGAACCAATGGTCGGAAATGCATAGCACCTGTGGCATGTGACAACCGCATGCATTGCACCATGGTGATGTGTGTTACTGTGTACAGTGCATGGCGCGTAGACAAAGATGGAACGTTACTCGTCACGAGAGTTGGCAGACATGCATTTAATGCACGGCGTGGCAGGATGTAGCGCCCATAAAGCAGCACGAATGTATAGAGAACGCTTTCCCAACAGGCGTCATTCTAACGGGAAGAAGTGTATCTCCGTGTGTACCAACTTACAAGAGACGGGGTTGTTCACGCCACAGAGAGCAAGCCAACGTTCCCGCCAAAAACATGTCCGAACACCAGACTTTGAGGAGATGGCGTTGGACCGTGTGGCAGACCATCCAGCAATAAGCACCCGTCAACTTACCCGTGAAACGCACATTTCGAAGGATACAGTGCGGAGTACTGGCGGAACAGGTATTACACCCCTATCATAAAGAACGTGTGCAAGGCCGAACTTTGTACAGTTTGTATTGTTCACGGATGAGGCTTCATTCACCCGTGATGGTGTTTTCAACAGCCGCAACAGCAATGTCTGGAGTGAGGACAATCTCCACGCCACCCATATCGGTGGCCACCACCTACGATTCTCTGTCAACGTATGGGCGCGCATTTCCCAAGATCACCTAATAGGACCTTATTTTCTGCTTCCCCGTTTGACTGGTCCATGTAACCTCGTATTCGTGCGAAATGTGCTGCCACAGTTCCTGGAGACTCTACCCCTTGTTGTCCACGGAAGGACGTGATGGTGCACGATAGTGCATCAGCCCACTTCGATATTAATGTCCGCGGGCACCTGAACAACACGTACCATCATCGTTGGATTGGATGGTGAGGTCCTGTCCCATGGCCAGCGCGATCGCCGGATCTCACACCTCCGGATTTTTCCTCTAGGGTTACGTCAAGTCGTTGATGTATGAAACCGCCCTAGAAACGGATGAATACCTACTTGATAGGGTCCAACAGACACCAGGGATCTTTGAGAGAGTGCGGCAGAACTTCATGAGCCGTTGCCATGCATGTATTGAGACTGGCGGTCGTTACTTTGAAGAATTACTATGAGCTACGTTGTTATGTGGTGTACGCTGTGTATATAAATATGCATTTCCGACCATTAGTTCCCTATCTCAATATACTCGATTGTTGGCCCACTGTCACCTGTTTCATTTTGACCCGAAAGGTATAACACAGCCTATATAGCTCGAGCATGTTGCCTCAATACATTTGATACGGAAATTTACAAAATTTCGTTCAGCATATAACTTTTACCCTAAATATCCAACCATAATGGTACGGTTATGTTAGGTATAAGATTTTCTATTCAGTAACATTTACATCATAGGTCGAAATTTACTTTCAGAAATCAATATACAGCAAATTAAGAAATTTTTACATTTTTGACCCTGCATAAGTTTTCCCTAATGGTCGTAGACTGGCCAATGGTACAATCACCTGGAGATTAGAGAGATATTTCTCATGGCATGACACATAAACAAACAAACAAACCCCATGGTGCTACAGCCCTGATGGACTTTGGACTACCAGGTGACCGCTGCTCAGCCCGAAGGCCTGTAGATTACGAGGTGACGCATGGTCAGTGCGACGAATATTTCGGCCGTTATTCCTGGCTTTCTAGACCGGGGTTGCTATCTTGCTATCAGATGACTCCTCAATTGCAATCACGTAGGCTGAGTTGACCTAGAACAAGCACTCAGTTCCAGGTAAAAATACCTGATCTGGCCGTGAATCAAAGCCGAGATCTCCGGGTAAGAGGCAGGGACGTTACCCCAAGACCGCGGGGCTAGGAGATATGTCACATAAGGGGTCGAAATTGACATTTAGATGATCAAATCGCTAACTTTTCAAGACATTGGTGCAAATTTGCAATGTTTACTCTTCCACAAACTGTTCTTGTATTCGCTATATTGTCGCGTATATGTTAGCCTGTGTAATTGCCAACAAAGCGAGGCCAACATCTTTTAAATCAGTTGACACGTTCACTTTATACGGCGGTCCGAAGTGCACTGACTGCGCGTTATTCAGCGCTCGAAGCACGAGGGCCCCTCGGAGAGAGATTGTGCCATCGTGCTAAATTTATTGTTGTGGCTTAGGCGTTGACTTACCTAGCGATGTCGGAATATCGAATATATCACTTGTAGGTTAGCAGAAACAGCTTGTGAAAGACACGTGACGCCAGCTGTCCATGCGGAGTGAGACGTTATCACGTCAATAGTTTTAGCTGTTATGTTAGGTCCATAGTTCCACGTGATTTTTTTTGTGCAAGTTTGAATTTCCTTTCCTTAGAAATATTCGTTGGTTTACTTAAACTTCAGATTATTTATTTTGAATGAATCAATCTTTTTGATTTGAAGTCAAATGTACTTATATACTAAATAAATGATAAATTATCTTCCCCATCAATAGATAGAAATATATAAGAATAATCATACTACATCGACAAAGTGTCAATATCATGCGGCGGCTTCAAATCCAAAGTGATGATTAATTGAGAAATGACATATTAAATGTCGCAATAAGCAGATTAATAGGAATGTAGTTCCAATATTAAATGTAGTCCATGGAATCCTGTTACGAGCAGTAAATTGTCAAAATAAAAATGACAAAACAATGTGGCAGGTTGCTGCTGGTTTTCTAAGCAAATTTTCGATAATTGATTAATTTCTTTTACATCATATTTCCAAGATTTTACGTCATGTTTTGTTACGTTTAGGACATAAGTGAATGTATATTTCCAGAGACTTTAGGCCATAAATAACAAACCCCTAGTTATTAGATTTCATGAATTCAGCTGTTGTGCAAAAAATATTATTGGTTGGAGATCCTTTAATATATGTCTCTTGAAGTTATGATATATTAACAAACGACATAAATGAAGGAAATCTAGGTTTAACTCGTACTGTTTTTAAATCTCCTGTACTTTAGAAAGTGCAGACACACTTGTCCCTGATCCCTTCCTCTCAACGTACGAGGTAACTGTTCTTAAGCTACGGGATCTGTCACAGTTAAGTGATAACTTTCAAGCAGCATAGGTACTGTGCTTTCTCTCATATACCTTTTGTTTTATATACAGTATATTTCACCTCCATAACTAATAAACACGGAATTACATCAAATATGTTAATTTATCACATACTGGCGAGCAGAAATGTCTAGTGTAAATGTCATTTCCTCGCTGCTTTAACGTAACTTATATGTAATTACTATTTGTAGCTGGGATCCAGCGATTGCACAGGACAAAAACTTTGGAACTTTATGTTTTCTTATATGTATATATATATATATATAAAGATATGAGTAAAGAACTGGAATCAGAGATAGGCTTTTGCGGATGATGTTATACTGTATAGCAGGGTCTCTCAAACTCCCAAAATCTCACGTGTGCAGACAGTGGCGCAAAGTTCTTGTGCACAGTGCATCGGTCCCACTCGGCTCGGCTCGGACCAACGCTTCGTCTCTGGGCTAATCGGCTAAGCTCGGCTCAACTCGGCTCGTGTTTGGAGCGCTACGGTGCAAGTGAGGAAGAGGGAGACAGGGGGAGCGAACGAGACAGGCGTGGGGAAGAGAGAGACAGCGCTATTGCTCCAAATCGAGGAGGGGTGGTCTGCACTCTGGTCAACCAAGCGAAGTCGTCTTTTGCACCGTGCACAGTGCATGCACCTGCGCCCTGAGAGGCCCTGCTGTATACATAGAGTAATAAATGAGTTACGAGAATGTGAGCAACTGCAAAAAGACTTCGACAGTGTTATGAGATGGACAGCAGGCAATGGTATGATGACAAACGCGGTTTAAACTCAGGTTATGCGTTTCACTAATAGGAAAATTCGTCTCAGTTTTAATTACTGCGTTGATGGAGTGAAATTTCCTTATGGGTATCACTGTAAACACCTAGGTGAATATAAGGAAAGATCTTCATTGGGGTAATCACATAAATGGGATTGTAAATAAAAGGTACAGATCTTTGCACATGCTGATGAATGCATTTATGAGTTGTAGTAAGGATGAATAGGAGAGGACATAAGTCTCTGGCAAAACCCCAACTAAAGTATGGTTCCAGTGTATGAGACCCTCACCAAGATTACTTGATCCGAGAACTGGAAATAATCCAAAGACAAGAGGCTCGATTTGTTCTGGATGTTTTCCGACAAAATAGTAGCGTCACGAGAATGTTGCAAAGTTTGGGCTGCGGAGACTTGCGAGAAAATAGACGAGTTGCTCGATTAGGTGGTATGTTCCGATCTGTTAGTGGAGAGATGGTGTGGAATGACATTACTAAACGAATAAGTTGTAAAAGCAAGATAGATAACAATATGAAGACAAAGTCGGAATTCCAGAGGACAAACTGGGGCAAATTTATAGGAAGATTAGTTAGGGTTTCGAATAATTTACCAAGGGAGATGTTCAGTACATTTCCAAATTCCTTGCTATTACCTAAGATAAGATTAGGTATGCAACATACAGGGAATCTGCCACATGGGCGACTGCCCTAAATGCAGATCAGTGGTCAATGATCGATTTTTGCCATTTTTTTCCTAGTGGCTTTACGTCGCACCGACACAGATAGGTCTTATGGCGACAATGAGATAGGAAAGGCCTAGGAGTTGGAAGGAAGCGGCCATGGCCTTAAGTAAGGTACAGCCCCAGCATTTGCCTGGTGTGAAAATGGGAAACAACGGAAAACCATCTTCAGGGCGGCCGACAGTGGGATTCGAACCCACTATCTCCCGTATACAAGCTCACAGCCGCGCGCTTCTAACCGGACGTCTAACTCGCCCGGTTTTGCCAAAATGTCAACTAAATTTTCATTTTATTTGCATTAAAGAAGCCATAAACATTGTAATTATTGAAAAAAAAATAGTTTTGTGACTAACAATTTAGAGCATTCTTTTTAAATATTCCAAAATTATGTATGAACCACCACGCTTTAAAATGTATTTAATGAATTAAAATCAATTAAAAATTACGATACAGAAGGTCGTTCGGCATCTCTGGGGGTGATGTTTGAAGCGTAATTAGTTTATGAAAAGCCATGTCTCCACCAATGATCATGCTCAGTTGGAAAACCAGCATTTCTAGCATTTCTAGATAACGTAATTTCCATTGCAGCAGAATTTTTTGCAGAGCTAACATGTCTTTCTTATTCCTCCTGAAAGGCTTTCCAGAGGTCAGTGATAGCGCATGGACGCCCATTTCCTAAGGCCATTTTTAGGAGTCTAAACGCACAGAATTCCGTGGATGACCCATCGGGTGCCTTCATCCGAATGTCAGTAAAATGAATTGCACGGATTCTAGTTTCCATCTCGATTCTCTCTAAGAACAGACGAGTCGAACAAGAGGTGTGGCTGGATGCTTTATATTGATTTACCCATACCTGATTATCCGCTCTCCCATAAAGTTCTGGGATATCTGTGTTGTAAATGGGTATTAAAACCTCTTACTGATAGTAAGTAGAGTTCACCTTCAAATTATTAGCGACACGGCGAATGGTTGACTCGCTATTGTTGCAGTATCCAGCGATGATCATGAAAACCCTTGAAAAACGTTCCTGGCATTCTGCATACAATGTTTGATAATATTTTTATCTCTAGGACGGTAGTAAATCGCGCGGGGCTTGTTACATTCACTAAGGTACATACATGCTTCGTCTAATGTAACCACATTTTCCATCTGTCCCCTGCCAGATATTCCTCATACAGCTTTCTTGTGTTAGTGCGACGTCCCGAAATGTGACGAGGCAACAGCTTGTGAACTTGGTTCTTATGCCGCTTTTCTAATTGCAGGTCCTTGTTGACTATGGTGTTAACTGTTGAGACAGACATCTCCAACTTACGTGTCGTAGTCCTTTGGGGGGCAGGGTTACCAGCCGAAACAAGGGCCTTCACTTTCCTCACCACTTCTGGTGTCCCGCTGGTAGCTGGTTGTGGATTTGCCTGTTTTGCACATTCCTTGGATTGCAGAATAGATATATTTAGCATCGGAAAGGGCTGTTATGTAGTTCTCCCAGTAAGGGTCGATCCGTTTCGGCATCGTTGCAGCTAATGTCACGGAACGCTCCATATACGCTCTCAGTACTGACGTGAATCATCACTCCCCGTGTTGACGTGCTCATGTTGATAACAGCGTCGCCAGCGGCCTTCAAACTCATCACCAGAGATCCCGAACGACCTTCTGTATGTGGCTATGAAATTAATAATAATTAGAATAATTACTATTATTCTATTCTAATTAATTATAATAGTATGTGTCATCACTGGCTTCTTGTTAAGGTGACCACAGTTCGAGTTGCAGCCTACGCATGTCGAATTTTTGAAGCGAAAGTCACTTCCTTTTGTTTCATAATCCCGTTGACCTCCAGGTCTCACGAAATTACATGCCTCCCTTGTTTTATGATATTATTGTTTTAAGTGGAAATACAACCGGACTATGGCACTTATAGAGAAGAGAGTTCATGATCTATTGAAAAGAAAAATCATATCATCATCATCATCATCATCATCATCAATTATAATGTACAAATCTCAAACAACGTTCCATTACAGTGCATTAGATGAGACATGCATTCTCTGTCTCAGACACGTATGCAGTTCCTCTAAAGACTGAGATCTCAAATGAAACACATACATAATGAATCATGTACTTTCACTCCCTCTTTAGAGGAACGAGCGTATTTGCATTTCCGGTTCCCCAAACACCCACTAAGTTGTTATATCACCTAGCTGTTCTCTTCCATCACAGTTTGTTCCCAACTTCGGACCCAGTAAGCTGATTACAGCGGGTCGTGATACTTAAGTACCTAGAACCAAAGCGTTCCATGTGAGGAACGTGTTGGGTGTACTACTTGCAACATGGTGAAGGAAGACAGCATAGATATGATATACGATGTTATAGAAAGTAAGCTACTACAACTCTCACACCCACTTATCAAATGTTAGAGCAAACGGGGAGAGGAAACTTCAGTAGACTATTAAATAGCGGAACTGAGTGGCTCAGAGGTATAAATGGAGGCTTTCTGAGCCTAAGTTGACGGGGTCGATCCCGGATCAGTACGGTGTAATTGATGATTCTCAAATATGCTAGCCTCATGTTGATAAATTTGCCGGCACGTAAAATAACTCCTGTGGACGAAATTCCAACACGTCGGCGTCTGCAAAACTCGTAAAATTAGTGGAACATAGAAACGGTATTATTATTATTATTATTATTATTATTATTATTATTATTATTATTATAAATGAAAAGAGAGCTGTTGTAAAATAACCAACAATATCCATAGTTGTCCTTTGAAAGTCTTAATGAAAGATTACATTTGAAATCATCTTTCTTGTTGGCGATGTTAAAACTCTAGGAACTTTCCTACACTTAACCACTTATGATAATAACCAAACCAAATCCCATGGCATTACAGCCCTTGAAGGGCCTTGGCCTACCAAGCGACCGCTGCTCAGCCCGAAGGCCTGCAGATTACGAGGTGTCGTGTGGTCAGCACGACGAATCCTCTCGGCCGTTATTCTTGGTTTTCTAGACCGGGGCCGCTATCTCACCGTCAGATAGCTCCTCAATTCTAATCACGTAGGCTGAGTGGACCTCGAACCAGCCCTCAGGTCCAGGTAAAAATCCCTGAACCTGGCCGGTAATCGAACTCGGGGCCTTCGCGTAAGGGGCAGGCACGCTATCCCTACACCACGGGGCCGGCACACTTATGATAATAGCCTGATTAAAATCCTGAAAGATTAACAATGCATAACTGACATCAATAATAATAAAAAGACAGAAAGCAATAACATGTCTTATGGTCTCCGGAGGGGTCTAATGCACGTCTTTACCGGGCGAGTTGGCCGTGCGGTTAGGAGCGCGAACCTGTGAACTTGCATCCGGGAGATAGTGGGTTAGAACCCCACTGTCGGCAGCTCTGTAGATGGTTTTCCGTGATTTCTCATTTTCACACCAGGCATATGCTGGGGCTGTACCTTAATCAAGGCCACGGCTGCTTCCTTCCCACTCCTAGCCCTTTCCTATCGCATCGTCGCCATAACACCTACCTGTGTCGGTGCAACGTAAAGCAAGTAGCACAATGCACGTCTTTCGTACGGTCTTTCTAAAACTAACTCTAACACATCAATATAGTTTAAGAGCAATAATAACTGACCATTCACTCATACATACATACATACATACATACATACATACATACATACATACATACATACATACATACATACATACCCGCGTATCTCATCATCTCACAAGCCAGTTTGATGAATCAATCAAGTACCTTCGGCAATCCACCTTAAATTTCATGAGGAAAGTCGTATCCCTAATGTTGGCAGGGAGAGAATACATGACTTGGCAAGAGAAACTGCGAAAGATTTTTTGTGGTTTGTATAACGGCGTAAAGGTATGGTGAGAGAGGAACCGGATCGTGTACTGTGGTGATAATTTCAATAGCTCGTTTCCATCACTTTTCAGTAAATGCATTTTTTGAACTAGATCCTATGTAGGCTAGATTACTTCATTATGATATAAGATAAACATTTTCAAGATAATATTAAGGACAATGAGTAAACAAAGACTAAAAAGCCTGTTTTGAAAGTATTGACTTTAGAATTCAATTTATTTTTCAAAAGTAAACCATGTTACTTGACTCCTGGAAAACAACTACAGACAGTGAGTTTTGGAATAAAGCATCTACATGCACACTGTAATCTTCACATTTCGAAGTTAGGTATCAAACACTCAAAACAATGGGACTTTAGTAATTTATTCTAGATGTCTTCTTATTTATTATCATATTAACTAAAACATATAGAAACGTCAGATTTACAAGTTATCATATTTCATTCCAGCTGCACTCTCCAATATTATTTCATTTCATCTGTCATTCACTAATCATTGCCTAGAGGAGTGCGACAGGCTTCGGCAGCCGGCACAATTCCTATCCTCGCAGCTAGATCGGGGCTTCATTCATTCCATTCCTGACCCGATCGAATGACTCGAAAGGGGCTGCGGATTTTTATTTCATGTAATATTGTGGTTTTACTGAAATGCAAGGATACACAAACGTCATGTGTAAATCAATTAGGTAATCAAACAGTTTTTGAATTGTCGAATACCTGTCATAAAGTAGAATTTTAAAATATTGTTAAAATATTAAGTCAATGAATATTCAAGGAAAACACACTCCCCCAGCCTTGACATTGTGCTAGTCTTAAATGGGTCTTCTTCAGCACAGAGTAACTACTGTGTTATAACCCACATCTGGATCATCTGTGAGCTTCTTCAGAGCTTGCTCGTAATATAACTGAGCTTAATCAGGCAGAAAAACAAACTTTAGAACGTATCCTTTAAAGATATTTTATTACATTCCTGTACTGCACTGGCCAGTCTGTAAGAGTTCCTCTAGAACAGGCTGATTTCTTCTTTAATACTTGGTATTCATTGAAGTCTCCATTGTAGGAATTCTTGGCATACACTTCTTTCTTTCCTTTTTTGTACAGAAGAAAACACTGTTCCCTCATCAAAAATGGAAAACACGAGCTAACTCGTACGCATGCGTATTAGACTTAGCAGAGTTTGGAAGACCTGACTTAATACAGTTCTGGAGAAACATACGATTTCCAACCTCACACTTTACGATGACATAGTGAGTTCAGGAATGAAATATTAGCGACATAGTGCAGATAGGCGTACATATACAAACGAGACCCAACGGATTTATCAACTTCATCAAAAACTGACTCTGACTCTGACGAGCTCTTCATTTGATGAGAGGAATTTAAAATGAGTAGAAAGTTAATCTGGTTTATATGAATTGAGTATTCTGTGGAGTAGATTAATGAGTGTAGATTATGACAATCTTGCACTCAAGCCATGGCAATTTCCTATAATAAGGTGTTATATGACTATCATAATCTAGATTTAAAATAAATCTAATGCAACTAAATTTTCATTAATCGAAGTTTAGTATTAGGGTACTATTCAAAATTCAATGACCAAATAACTGATAATGGAATGTTCGTTAATAGCATTAAATAAATCTCAGTAATAGCATCCCCGGATAAGAGTCTAAATCTTGAGCTCAAAGAGATACCATATACGACAATGTGTGTTCGTAGTGACTGACTGCATCTGAAAATCAAGATCTCGTAAGTAAGCATGATGGAATATGCCACAGTTTTCCTAGGGCCTCTTTTGGCATAAGTTCTACTTTTGATCTCGATTTCGTTCTTTTTTCTTTGAAGGTTATTGTCGTCATTGAAATGGAAATGAAACGACGTATGGCTATTAGTGCCGGGAGTGTGGTTTGACTCCCGTAGGCGACCTGCGTGTCATAATAAGGTTGAAATGATGATGAATACGACATATACACCCAGTCCCCGTGCTAGAGAAATTAACCTTTGATGGTTAAAATTCCAGACCCTGCCGGAAATTGAACCCGGGGCCACAGTGACCAAAGGCCAGTACGCTAACCATTTAGCCATAGAGCCGAACATTGTCGTCATTGATTCACTTTAAGTATGTGCTGTATGTTGAGTCCTCAGCTCGATGGCTGGTTAGATCTCCAACAAATCCTCCATTAGATACCATAGTCAGCCTAGGCGTCACTCAAGAGAAGTACGGTACTAGGGGAATGAGCTCGTTTCCTCTTGATTTCCTCGCTTTGTTACAAGCCATCTATTGAATATCAGTTCACCAAGGCCACACAACTTCCGACTCTCCGAGTGACAGTTTCACACCTTTCATCACAAGGACTGGCTGCAAACTGAATGGCTCATACCTCAGTCACTTCCAAGGATGAGACTGAGTCAGATCAATGAATGTAACAGTTTTTTCTAGCCCTCGCCAAAAGACACACTGCACTCTTCCTCATCAAAGATGGATCTCGGTACACCATACCCTGGAGTGTAAGCCACTACAGTTCCAGCACCCATTTATCAAATGTTAAACCAAACGGGGGTGACAACTTCAGAAGACAATTAAATTACTCGAGAAATAATTACCAACTGAACCAATGCTTCAAATAATATCCATACTTGTCGTTCGGAACTTTTCAAGAATATTATTTTAATAATGGAAATTACACTAACAGTAGAGTGGTAGTCAAAATTCAATGTTCAAAGTTCGATAATACCTTTTAAAGGAGCCTTAGTAATGGCATTCATGGTACCACACTTTAAAGGGGGTGGAGGTGGGGGTACACCTTTCATGTTCAAACGATTGCAGTTTCTTATGTATTATCTGAATGAATAATATTTTCTCTTTCATTTGGTGAAAGAAAACTGAAAATATCTTCAATTTTTGTTTAGATATTCGCCTCTAAATGTAAGTTGCTGTCACCTAAGTTGTCCCTTTCAATTCCAGATCACTACCTTCATAGTAATTTGTCACCTACTGCTCGAAGTATGCTACTCATCCTTTAATTTCGCGCTTCTTCTCTCTATCCATGAAGAGTACACTGAATTTCTAATACTCTTTTGAGGAACTGGACTTTCAATTTTCTATTGTTAATGTTTACTTGGGAAATATGTTTATTGTGAGTGCAAGCATTGACATTATTTTTGTGCGACAGAAATTACACTTCTGTGTGTATAGTTGATTGAGAAGTGTAAACGTTATTAGGAGAATATAAATCGGCAATCGAAATGTTATGCATAGACCTAAAAAGATGCAGTTCGATTGAAACAAATGGGCAAAATTCTAAAAACCAGAGCACATGGTTCTCCCAACCTAGTTTCCAGTAGTGATTCAGCAAGAAAACTTTCCAGCAACAACAGTTTTAGTAGCGATTGTGCCAGTGATGTAAGTCATCATCATCATCGTTGACCAAGTCCAGTTTCCCAGGTATGGTATACGAGCATCTTCCATTTTGTTCTATATATGAACCATTCTTCGTTGACAATCCGCTCCCAATCCTGTCCTCTCTCCTCTACATCCAACTTCATTAAGTCTGTCCATTTTTCTCTAGGTCTGCCCACTGGTCTCTTTCCTCTTATTTCTGTTTCACACTCCTTTCTTGCAGACTTATTGGCACTGTAAATGTGATTTTTAAGTAATTTAAATATAATGATTCATAAGCTTGAAGAATGCCTGCGTTGTGTGTGGAGCTAATGCAAATAATAAAGCAGACAGAATAGTATGGTTCAGATTTAAATGTTGTAATAATGTATAACAACTAGAAGAAAAATATTTATTTTGACAATTGCAGTAAATTATGGAAAAATAATCACGTTTATTCCATAAATAGACAAGCTATTTGTGCCATAAGGTGTCTGGAACAGAGTTTGGCAGGTTTGACTGTATTGTGTGGGTTCATGAATATGCCATCGCCTGTGAAATGATCTACCTACTGCATGTGAGAAAAAATCATTCTCACTGCTACATTTCAAGTAGGAAAAGATTGTCTAAATAGGTAATCTGAAGAGAAAACAAGCCTCATAACAGAGAGGGACATATCTCTGAGTTGTGACGTATTTTGGTTGACTAGGGGGCATAATTCACAACATGGGGTATGTACCGTAATTAATGCCAAGTTTGGTAAAGGGATAGACACACAGGTATTGTCAAATATGTGCAAGGGCTGTGAGGATTGGAAGGGAAAGACTGATTTTATAGAGCATTATGAGTGGTTGGAATGTCAGAAAGAAGTTTGTAACAAACTATGAATGTAGTGCAGGCAACATGGAGGTGGAATGTATGAGAATGATATTCAGGGGGGGGTTGGATGCTCAGTGACGGGAAACCTTTAGGTAGCAAAATCAGGTTGACTGATTCTGTAATGAATACCCTCACATATTATTATGACAGTGCCATAACAGCCAATAGTTCATCTGTAGATGAAATGAGAGTCTGGGTAATATGGTACCAAAAGCGATACACTAAGGAACCAATGCATTAATTTCGTCCAAAGGGTGTTGAATCATGGTGTCCATATCATAAAGCTGTGGTTGAGAAATCTATACAGCAGTACATCCATAAGAACAGCCTTTGCCTTGCTATCATGGATGCAATGAAGTCAGTATTCAAGAATCTTGACCACACAGAGTTTCTAAGGAGATATGTCGGTGGTCACACCCAACATAATAATGAATCGCACAACTCCAAAACTTGCAAAATATGTCCAAAATATGGGTATGGTGAGGGAAAAACTGTTGAGATAGCAGTTAATGATGCCATAGTGACCTTCAATGATGGAATGAGGGCTAGATCACAAGTTGTGGAGAATCTGGGATATTTTGTGTTAAAATGCTTCATGAAGAAGATGATAAACGGGTATGGTCATGAAATAACGTGCAAGTGAGGCGAAAGGAGAAAGAAAATGCAGAAGAAGACTGAGGCTAGAAGAATCAGAAGCCAGAAGAAGGACTTAGTGTCTGCAGCAGGGGCTTTTTGATACAAAGTCAACCCTTTGGTTAAGTTTGACAATCTGGAGGAGTAATGGAAAGATTAATAAGCATAATATTCCAAAATTTCA
Organism: Anabrus simplex; assembly: GCF_040414725.1. Taxonomy (NCBI): domain Eukaryota; kingdom Metazoa; phylum Arthropoda; class Insecta; order Orthoptera; family Tettigoniidae; genus Anabrus; species Anabrus simplex. The sequence continues at coordinate 1,165,312,636 of NC_090265.1, forward strand.
ACGTTAGGTTTCTTGAAAACAAGAGCTCGTGCAATATAAGGAAACATTTTCAGTTTACAATATAATTTAGCTGATCTTTCCAAGTGATTAGTGCTTTAAAACTTGAGTAGCAATTTAAAATCCCCCTATTACTGTGTACACAGCTTAAATTGGAGGAACAAGTGGGAATTTAGAGAATACAGATCAATGAACATATCAATCGAAGATGCTGAAACTTGCGTTAACACTTCACCAGCGTGTGAGTACTGCTCTGCTATCAGAATACTGTACACCATGCATCCTACTCATATGAGATGGTTGCCTTGTTGTACAATCCCCCTCCTTATTTAACACATTAATGACCACCATTCCACTCACAAAATTTACGTATTTCTTTCTTATGACTAGTCCACTTAATATGAAACTGTCTTTTAATAAAAATAAATGCATATTTTCACAAGTCGGATTATCCGGATGTACTCCTTCTGTGGATGAGTGGCAGAGTAGTGGCATCTGGAACCGAAAATCGCACATTCAAACCCGACAGAGGTAGTGATACATTTGGTATTTACTCGATAAAATTAATTAAAACCTCAGATATACAAGAGATTCGTTTCTCTGCTACCTGGTAGAGCAAAACGTAATGTCGAAACTGACGCGAAATTGGCTTGAATGATGGCATCAATTTAAAATATGTGCACACAGTAGCTGAGGCCAGATTATTATTATTACTAGTAGTAGTAGTACTCATCATCATCATTAACATCATCTGGTAAATTCGGTATTCAAACAAAACCAAGCTAAATTAAATAATAATAATAACAAGAAATGGATATTGAGGACGAAACCATTCAAGATAGAATGAAATTTAGAAGCTTAGTAAACAAACATAAATTTGCAGAGAAACCAATAAGAAAAAATACAGGCTGGACAAAAACACGCAGAAAGGAACACAGCGAAAAAATGAAGAGATATTGGGAATAAAAGAAGAATAAACATTAATAAGTTCAAACGCGCTCCACAGTTGGGCACAACGAATCAATAATAATAATAATAATAATAATAATAATAATAATAATAATAATAATAATAATAATAATAATAATAATAATAATAATAATAATAATAATATAATCTTAACGTTTCTACAATTGCTTTCAGTTTTAACAGATGCCAGATTTCCACAAATTTACCCTAAAAGTAAGTTCCTTAAAGGTATTAGTAACTGTACTGGCACAAGATCTCTCGCACGCTACCGCAGTTAATTACCATCCGTCTGTGTCGGAATGAGATCCCCCAATCTTGAACCCAAGAGACGAGCCCTAGACATGTAATATATTCATCCCAGCTTCAGGGATATTAATATTATTGTATACCACGATTACAATTCCATATTATGGAACTCCCACTTATTGAAGTGTTCCTGCAGCTAAGGAACGAATTGTAATTTGTTACAAGGTAGCATAAAATTATGTTTAAAAGTGAGTTCCACGTTGTTACGCAATGAATTCAAATATACGAATGTTTCCTCATGAGAACTATAATAATAGCGGAAGATTATGCATGCCTTAAAGTTAATGTAATAGCGGCAGGGGACGATAATTACTACGTTCGTGTCAGAATCCCGCATTGAGGTTTCTAACATTTTCCTTCGTAATATATGAATTGTCAGTCCCACTCGCTTCCGTATCTTAACGAGATACTATCTTATCTATATTGCCTCCACGAGATGTTGGTCTGTGTAATTTTTCACTGAAGATTTATATTATACTAGCAAGATACCCGTGCTTCGCTACGGTATTATACTGAAATTTATAATTGAATGTTGTTTTGGATATATAATCAGCCGAAATTCGCGATCTGAATCGTTTTCTGCGAGAATCCGCCAAAATTCGCGATCTGACTCGTTTTCTAATAGATTATGGCAAGTTTCCTCCCATTTTTCAATCTTTATTTCCAGCAATCGATTTCGTACTTCCCAGGCTAGGTCCAGGTATTCCACCCTGTCAGTTGGGTCCCTAAATCTTTGCCATCTTTTCTTATAAGCATTTTTAATATGGAACAAATCCTTCAGGAGATCCGGCGTGGTGTCGTCTTGGGTGCCTTGGCGGTACTGAACCCGCGGCCAGACTGCATTCTTAGTCATTACCCGTCCAGGACCCGTTTCCACCGCGGTCCGCACATTTGACGACGGTCCGGAACATTATTATTATTATTATTATTATTATTATTATTATTATTATTATTATTATAGATGTTCTGGACCCTACAGCAAGATGCAAGACCGCTACTTGGCGGTAAATTACATCTGCTGCCATTGTTATTGTTGAGAATGTGACCAGCACCAATGTCGCGCGTAGGCAAGTGTGCGGGATTTCTGGCGATACGAATGACATACTTCCGTGCATTATTGACCTTATTATAGAGGTGAACAATTGGACGGTCAATCTCATTCCTATCGTTTATTTCAAATGTGTTTAAATTTTTATTCATATGCCAGGAAAATCTACTGTAATATAAGAACGTTCACCGAAGGAAAAGTTGGCTGTTGAAAACGAACCCAGGAAAGATTAAAAAGATCGGTTTATGATCAGAATAAGTACATCGAAAATATACAGCCTGTTTCCAGTCATTCGACAGGGTCAGGAATGGAATGAATAAAGCCCCATCTAGCGGCGACAGTAGGAATTGTGCCGGCTGCCGAAGCACTCCTCTAGGGCAATGATCGATGAATGACAAATGAAATGAAATATTGGACAGTGTTGCTGGAATGAATGATGACAAGGAAAAGCGAAGTATCCGGAGAAAAACCTGTACCGCCTCCGTTTTGTCCAGCACGAATGTCACATGGAGTGACCGGGATTTGAACCACGGAACCCAGCTGTGAGAGGCCGGCGCGCTGCCGCCTGAGCAACGGAGGCTCCTTACAAGTGCATTATGAACAGCAAAATCAATCCTTTTACACCCCAACGCCGTTAAGTTTATTTACCCCCCCCCCCAAAAAAAATTAAAAGAAGGAGTGTTTCTTTATGTTTAAAGGAGATTCCAAACCCCAATGTTCACGTCTATTACCTTGAGTTTTGAGATATAAGTATCCCCATAAAAATAATTCGCTTTTTTTACTTCCTTTCACACTCCCCCCTCCCCTTAAGTGAATTTTCCGGCAAAAAATACTTGTTTCTTTAACAGTAAAGGATCTTCTAAATAGCAATTATCACGACTCTATCTTCTTCAGTTTTTGATTTATGTGTCCTCATGAAAGGAATTCAACTCCTTTCCACTCCCGCCCCCCAAGATGGTTTCCGCCACAAAACGCGTATTTCTTTGTTTTTAAAGGAGATCAAAATACCAATTTTCACGTCCGTAACAACTTTAGTTTTTATTAGATGTATGTATTCTCATACAATTAAGTCAAGTAATTTTAGAATTTCCCCCCCCCCCTTTCATTGGATTTTCCGAGAATACGCGTTTCTTTATTTTTAAAGGAGATCCCATATACAAATTTTTAGTTCTGTAATATATTCAGTTTCTGAGATATATGTATCCTCATTAAAGGCATTCAACCCACTATTCACCCTTTTACACCCCTCCTATTGGGATTTACAGAAAACGAAAAATTACTTATTCCTTTACTTTTAAAGGAGGTTCTAAATACCAATTTTTACATCTGTAAACTTTTAAAGTTTTAAGACATAGACACAATCATTTAAAAATTCACCCCCCTTTTCACCCTCCATTATCCGGATTTTTCAAAAACGAAAATATACGTGTTTCCTTATTTTTAAAGTGGATCCCCAATACCAATTTTCAGGTCTGTAATATCTTCAGGTTCTGAAATATAAGTAGCCTCGTTAAAGGCATTCAACCTCTTTTTCACCCTTTTCCACCCTTCCTATCGGGATTTTCCGAAAACAAAAAAAACGTGTTTCTTTATTTTTAAAGGAGATTCTAAATACCATATTTTACATCTATAAACTTTAAAAGTTTTGAGATATAGATACACCCATTTTAAAAATTCACCCCCCTTTTCACCCCCTTATTTGGATTTTCCAAAAACAAAAAAATACGTGTTTCTTTATTTTAAAAGAGATCAAAGGTACCAATTTTCAGGTCTGTAATATCTTCAGTTTCTGAGATATAAGTATCCACATTAAAGGCATTCAATCCATTTTCACCCCTTTTCACCCCTCCTACTGGGATTTTCCGAAAACAAAAAATACGTGTTTCTTTATTTTTAATGAAGATTCTAAATACCTATTTTTACATCTGTAAACCGTTAAAGTTTTGAGATATACAGTAGATGCACTGTTTTTAAAAATTCACCCCCCTTTTCACCCTCCCATTAATTGGATTTTTCAAAAACAAAAAAAATACGTGTTTCTTTATTTTTAAAAGAGATCAAAAGTACCAATTTTCAGGTCTGTAATATCTTCAGTTTCTGAGATATAAGTACCGGTATTCTGATTAAAGACATCCAACCCACTTTTTTACCGTTTTTCACCCCTCCTATTGGGATTTTATGAAAACAAAAAATACGTATTTCCTTATTTTTAAAGGAGATTCTAAATACCAATTTTTATATCTGTAAACTTTCAAAGTTTTGAGATATAGATACACTCATTTAAAAATTCCAACCCCCTTTTCACCCCCTTAGCGAAGGAATATCCAAAAATCCTTTCTTAGCGAGCACCTACATCTTAATATGAATCTATGCCCAAAATTTCATTTCTTTTCATTTCTTTATGTCCAGTAGTTTTGACTCGGCGATGATGAATCAGTCAGTCAGTCAGTCAGTCAGTCAGTCAGTCAGTCAGTCAGTCAGTCAGGACAAGCTATTTTATATATAGAGATAGGTCATTTATTCTATAAGTCGCGCTATCGTCCCTTTCCGGGTATCGTCCTTGTGATATGAACTTAAGAGATGTGTAACATGAGAGGCAGTGACCCCGATCAAGAGAGTGAAGCATTACGACAAGTAACCGGCACGCTGATCACGTGATACGCTAATATTTGCAGACCATCGCATTGAACAGCACCTTGCAGGCTCGAAGCCTTTAATAACCTGTATCGACTACGGATTAAATGTTTCGTTTGTTCTTTACGTCATACAATAAATGTCACAAAAAAGGAATAAATCAGTTACCTGAGTGAAACATTAAAATATTCGAGGAGGAAAGGAATTTGCATATCATTTAGGCCTATCTTCTAATTTATGAAATATTTTTCATACCCGGCACTCATTATTCTTCGCTGGTGTTAATACTAGGAAATTAGCTGGGGAATCACATTCCATGGAGAGCAAATTAAAATTCTGAGATTTGCTGGTGTTATTGCTATTTTATCTGAGTCTGCAGAAGATCTGAAGACATTGCTGAATGGTATGGGCAGAGTCTTCGGGGAAGGAGTAAAAGGTGAAAATAAATACAAAGCAAAAGTAACGGAGTGCAGTCGAACGAAGTCAGATGACGCAGGAAAGATTAGATCAAGAAATGAAGTCTTAAAGGAAGTACATGAATATCGTAACTTTGATAGCAGAATAGCTATTGATAACAGAATTAAGGAGGACAAAAACGCTGAAGAGCGCAAGCAAAGATTACTCTTCAAAAAAGACATTTCCTCTCTTTGAATACTGATATAGGAATTAGAAGTTTTTGAATAATCTTGAGCGTGTCATTACATGGAAATGAAACATGGATAAATAACCAGCTCAGAAACAAACAGAAGAATGCTGAAGGTAAGATGAGTAGATAGAATCATGAATGAAGAGATAATGAATCGAATTGGCGAGAGGAGAATGACTTGGCAACATTTGACCAGAAGACGGGATAGAATGATAGGACACATCTTAAGACACCCAGGACTTAATCAGTTCGTTTTTGAAGGAAGTGTAGGCAGTAATAATGGTAGGAGTACACCAAGATATGAATATGACAAACAAATTAGAGTAGATGTCGTAGTTGCGTAGAAATGAAAATGTTAGCATAAGAAAGGGTAGCGTGGAGAGCTGCATCAGACGAGTCTATGCATTAATCCAAACAACAATAACTAAATATTAGTAGTGGTGAATATAGTACAGTATTAGAAATACAACATGTGTATCTTTAAAAACCTGCTCACTGCCAAATGTTAGTTCTGTTTTGTGAAGGAATGGATTAATTAATAAACAACATACCACTTCATGCGATTTCAATTTTAAAACGTAGGATAATTTGTTTAAAATGAAAACAAAAAATGCTTACAGTTTCATGAATAATGGAATGTGTAAGAAATATATTTCCCTCAAGAGTTCTGTAGTTTTACAGAGCAAAAATAGGGAGACTTATTAAAACATATCGAATGTACAGTATATGACTCACCTTAAGTAACAAGGCTACCTCAGAAATGTCTCGTCTAAATCTTTTATTACTTCTCATACGTTCCTGGGGGAAAGTAAGTCTATAATATGCCTGTTTCTGACTGAACTACTCGTCACATTCCTATTAGATGCCATGAAGAAGTGCATAGTTATTAAATTACACACAACTCATGAATGGTGATGCATGCTGCATATACGAGTATATATTAATTATGTATAGCTAACAATCGACATTCGACCAAGTAGCAGCTCATCCGATATTGCGCTCTCTTTAAGGCATGCAATTTTATTTTAGAAATGTGATAACATCACTTCATCCATTGTCTTATGTATTACGCCCAGTTACCACACGAGAAACTAAACGCTACGGGCAACAACGCGTATGAGGCAATCCATAACCCGGAAAAGATAAACCTTAAATTGCCTGTCGAAAAACTAATCAAGAAGGTGTAAACTACTTAATAAGTCGTAATCGTTTATAGATGACCGATTGCAACTTATTCCACATCGTTCCTATCAAGGATGAAGTAACTATTTTAACAGAGTTCAGCTTTATTCTTCTTCCTAATTTGATATGCGATATACACTGACCTAAAAGAATTCTGTAAATTTCTTTCAAGTAGGGTGCTGGCTTTAGTTTCACATATTTTCCATAAGACTACTCACGCTAACGATTTAAGAAGCACTGGTGGCTTGGGTAGTCCTAGCACAAGCAGGGACCACTTACTAGGCCATTTAGCCGTTACTCATAGTTCGCTAAATAGGACGTGTCCACAGTAACCCACACCACGAACCTCGCTGAAACACGTAACATAATAATGAAGATTTAATACTGACCTTCAAATCCATTATTGAAACTCTCTATTTCCGAAATATTTTTCAAGAAACTGTTCCCATCTCTATAGATTCTGTGTAGTGTTCAAACATTACCGAGAACATTCTTTTCTCAACTATCTCTACTAAATGACAGACAACGACTGGAGTTCACTTAACCACAATTTTCTAAATGAGTAGAGTAATTTGACTCCTAAAATATTTTCCTTAGATATTTCCAGCAAATAAGAATTAAAAAAGATATTATGATTAGTCGTCCTAAAGTAAACAGTAATAGGCTCAACTTGCCTGTTTCGAACACAAGTCTTGTGAAAGAAATGTTAATATTTAAGGGAAAGTCCTTTTCGGTCTGGCATTCGGAAGAAATTATTATTTCCGCTGTCTTTCAGGTTCGTAGATGTCATCAGCATAACAATATTTATAGTCAGATGAAGACTTTGTACAGAGGATGTTGTTGCTGTACTCGTTTAGACACCGCGTAGAGAATGTGGAAGTTCGAAAATGAACTTTGGAAGTCCCCGTTGAGAATAGAAGTTTCGATGTCTCATTACAAAATTGGTCATAAACATGAACTTGTCTGGTTGGTCCTGGGGAAGGTTACTGGTTCTGCATTAGGTCTTATACTAATACAGGTCTACTCAGTCTCTAAGTACACATGAGGGATAAAGCAATCGCGGTTTCAGGACACAATATCCTGTCACACTCTCGTGCTCCAAGTAAGACAACCGTGGCTTAGTAAAGACTCACATAAACTGTAGAGGTAAGGGAGCTCCGTATGCCAAAATTAAAATGTATTAATTAACTTCACATTTTCACAGCCAAACGCAGTACAGTTTTCACTAATAATCTGGGAAACCAAAGCTGAGGAGTTCATGAAACACAAAACTTAGCACGCACTCTGCCGCCGTGCATACAGGACCGTAGAAACGGCATTAGGGAAATGAAAATAGGTATATACTCGTACAACTTGATCACCATATCTCAACCGTTGTTCTGGAATAAGGTTTCACTGTTCTCTTCGAAGCGCACTCTCCACACTGAAAGACGCTCAAAGATGATGAACAATGATGAAACGTCCAGCCAATTTTCAGATGAGTTTCTTGTATTTTAATCATATAATTTGATTTGGTGTGAAAATGGGAAACCACGGAAAACCATTTTCGGAACACCCCACTGTCGGCAGTCCTGAAAATGGTTTTCCGTGGTTTACCATTTTCACACCAGGCAAATGCTGGGGCTGTACCTTAATTAAGGCCACGGCCGCTTCCTTCCCACTCCTAGCCCTTCCCTGTCCCATCGTCGCCATAAGACCTATCTGTGTCGGTGCGACGTAAAGCAGCTAGCAAAAGAAATTGATTATAAATGAATGCCATTGTATAATTTTGTGACAAATAAAGCTATTTTAATGGTGCAATTTTCAATGCAGACTCTTGCAGTTGTTTCAGCCCTTTGCCTTGATATGTTTGGAAAAATGTATTCAAATGTAAAATTCGTTCCTATCTACCTAATCAGACACTTGCACAACTTGTACATTCACCACCTTGTTGAAAAATTAGCTGAAAGTTTGTTGTATGGTTACGCAAGGACCATTGAACTAAAAGTATCCAAGTGCGTAACAAACATAGATTTTCATTAATATCAATAGCCTTAAACTAAATTGTTTATGTTAAATGTCTCTTTATATTTGTATGATCATATGGTTAATGGGTTAATCATAGGATTCATAGGTTTTTTTGAAACACAACACTTTCTCACGTGTTTTATAGCAGTATTGTAACACAGAGGAATTGCCGGGAATTATCTTAGAATACCAGAAGATGCTTATGATTCTGGGGATGCACCTTCTATAAATTCTCAAAATGTGTTATAATAATACTAATACTACTACTACTACTACTACTACTACTATTATTATTATTAATAATAATAATAATAATAATAATAATAATAATAATAATAATTTCTCACGAAGTACTTTTACGATTTTTCAGAAAAGTCGAGTTACCGAAATTTTGTCTCACATGAGTCCTACGTGTCAGCAAATCCATCGGCAGAAATCTGGCGTATTTGAGCACCTTCATAAGGTCAGTGCTGTAGCGTCTGAGACACTTCGACGATAAGTACTGTATTTGTAATTCAGGAAGAGATTATATTATCGGTTAGTATCTTTGATTTTGAACTTGCTCTATTATATATATTTCTTACTGATAAACATTCATACAACTTCTTTTGTTATGGGCTTTACGTCGCGTCTTGTGGCGACGATGAGACAGGAAAGAACTAGGACTGGGAAGGAAGCGGCCGTGGCCTTATTTAAGGTACAGCCCCAGCACTTGCCTGGAGTGAAAATGGGAAACCACGGAAAACCATCTTTAGGGCTGCCGACAGTGGGGTTTGAACCCACTATCTCCCGAATAGTGGATAGTGGCCGCCCTTAAGCGACTGCAGCTATCGGGATCGGTCATTTCGTACAACTAGCATAAAATAAAGAGTTTTCATGACTTTTAGAGACACATATACTAAAAGCATTAATTTCCCCTTAGATGATCGTCATGTGCAAGATCAGAAACTCGCTTTCCCAAGTGTGCGTCGCTAGTAAAGTTAAGAGGCTCGCAGATTGGGTCATGGACGTGCTATCAAGTTGCCTGTTAAAAGGGAAACACGAAAGATGCCTGATGAGCAGGAAATGGCTGATAATGTCGATACAGTGTGCTCAAACATGTCTTGACTATTCAAGAAGCCTAATACGCCATGGAGCTCTTACTCTTGGTGGTGAGTTTCAAACTATAACTTTAAAAAAAATTGGCTCAAATATTTGAAGTTTCCTTTTCTTTTTCAAGCAATTTATTAGGCATAAGAGTTCTCATCCACAGATATCGTTCTAAAATAGAACGTCCAAATATATACATAGGTTACGCCCACTTGGAAAAGAATTCAATCTGAATTTACAAAAACCGAGCTCGATAGCTGCAGTCGCTTAAGTGCGGCCAGTATCCAGTATTCGGGAGATAGCAGGTTCGAATCCCACTGTCGGCAGGCCTGAAAATGGTTTTCCGTGGTTTTCCATTTTCACACCAGGCAAATGCTGGGGCTGTACCTTAATTAAGGCTACGGCCGCTTCCTTCCTACTCCCAGCCCTTCCCTGTCCCATCGTCGCCATAACACCTATCTGTGTCGGCGCGACGTAAAGCAGCTAGCAAAAAAAAAAAAAATTACAAATTTATAGTTTTGTCTAGTCCTGTGGCTACCAACAATTCTACTGTCATACACATATTTGTTCTACTACTAGATACATCTTTGGCTTTAGCCTCATAACATTGTGGAATTAGATTAAGTCTGAAAATCATTTCACTTAGACGACTGCAACAGGTCGTATAAGTCAAATTATTTGGACCTATAAGCTCGAGGACTTCACATATGATATCTCTTAGCATGTTTCAGCATCAAATTATCTTTAATTTTAGTGCAATTTACAGTGAACAAGAGTATCTCTTGTGATATTTTATATTCGACATCCACCTATTTTTTGTTTTATATAATAATGCATTCAAGTACGTACGGGATTGATTCGACTTCTTTCATAAGCCGTTGTTATCCATTTTACCACAAGAGTATTTTTTCATTTGTTTGGGCCCCCGAAGAAATTCCTGAACGTCACACGTTTTCACAATGATTATGAACTCATAGCTGTGATGCTGGAAGGGACCCGAATGGTTTTAGCCGATCACGCCTCATGGTAGGGTTACTTCTGTTCAATATGAGCCGCTATGGATGAGTAACAACTACGGTGCAGTGAATTTGAATTCGCCTTCTTCCTCCATTGGCTTTGATGTTCTTGCAATACGTCTTCATTCTGTGTTCATTCTATTTGTACTTTCTTCGGACAAGACCACCTTTGGATGTTTCCTTCCAATTTTCTCTCGAAAACCCTTGAAGTCTGACATCATTCACCCGAAATGGTTTCTATTTTGGTTATCTTCCTATCTGATGGCCATTATTTCTGTAAAGTTTCGACTTGATCATAACGTTTTACTGTCTTCGTTTCATTCCCAAGCTGATAGATTTCTTGTTGTTCATATCCTTTCTTAATTAGTATGCCAGTTCCATCTTCCGGATTCTTTTCTTATGATTACCATTGCCAAACTGGATATAATAGGGTGAAAGTGAAGAATATTTGGTACATTAGGTCGTTTTACCAAAGTTTCTATTATTCATATTATTGTAAGAGGACGTTCTATCCTGCTCCATGTCTGAATGATCAGCATTGTGGCTGTCGGTTCAAAGGGTTCCATGTTCGATTCCCGACTGGGCCGGGAATTTTAGCCACGTCTCGTTAATTCTCCTAGCTGGGAACATCCAGCACATTTTCCTATATACAACATATCACACTGCCAACCACCACAGAAGCACGCGATTACATCCCCTCCGTATAGGGTTGGCGTCAGGAAGGACATCCGACCTAAAAATGGGCTTAATCCATATAAGTGTCGATCCCACATAATTGGGGAAAAGATCATGAAGACATGAAGTGATATAAAAATGTATTTTCAGTTCAGTGTAACAAGTTGATATCTCCAAAATAGACAATGAGAAACTGTATAATGGTGCACAGATGAATAGGACAGGAGAAACCTAATAATTTGAACAGGTGTTACCCTGTTGTTTAAAAATTCAATATCCATTTCACTCCTGGCTATGAAAGTTCAACATTCCTCAGTTGGAGGAGTTGTTTGGCAAATGAGGCCATGGTTATTGTGGTGGGACCATGTATGATATAACCGTCAGAAGCGGAGGAGAAGGAGGGCGACGACGTGATGGTGGTAATGGTCGGAAAGTGAGAGGTCAGAGTTCACTCGCTGATTGCAGCCTGCCATTTCTGCGAACTTTAAACTTCCTCATCGCCAGATTTCCTATTAAACATCTCAAAGGATTGGTTACCTGTAGTGACGTAATTGTTGTGACTGACATCATCGAGGAAGCCGTCTGATGTGTGTTACAACAAACTACTTTGAATAAACACCTGCTCATTTCGGAACTGTAAGATTTCTAAACAGATGTAAATGTATACAAAGTTGGAATAATCGGCTCATTATACTGTATTTCTGACAACGACAATAATTACAGGATTACAATGTTACGATCGAAGTTCAAACGGTGAAGGGCATTCAGAGAATATTACGGGAAAACCTTTAATTATAACCCTTTATTCCAATGTTTATGCTTGTTTTCTTTAAAGTCGGGAGAGTCAGTCATAAGTAGGACCAAGAATTCTATGCAGTAAAGCAAAGCAATACCCATTTCTGTACAGGTAATGGAGTCTCTAGGAGGAGTGGAAGGTAAAGGCTTCCTCTATCCGTAACCTCAGCACTTATTGGGACAGAGTGGTCAACTCTATGCCTGGACGCCTTTCCCCAGGAATTAACCTGACACTCAATTTTGTTGTAGGCTGAGTGAACGGTGGTGCTGGTGGTGATTATTGTATTAAGAGAAAGTACAACTATTCAACTATATAGCCAGGCTGAGTGGCTCAGACGGTTAAGGTGCTGGGTTTCTGACCCCAACTTGGCAGGTTCGATCCTGGCTCAGTAGGGTGGTATTTGAAGGTGCTCAAATAAGTCAGCCTCGTGTAGGTAGATTTACTGGAACGTAAAATAACTCATGTGGGACAAAATTCCGGCACCTCGGCGTCTCTGAAAAACAATAAAAGTAGTTAGTGGGACGTAAAAACAAATAACATTATTATTATCATCATACTGTATATAACACTAATCAGAGAGAAAAACAGAAGGAATCCGACGTTTCGAAAATGAAGATATCGGCCAAAGAAAGACAAGGGCCACGAAGGGTGTGAAAATGAAAGACACCTTAGCCCTCGAATGATCTAATAGCGTCGGGGTCTGAAATAAACAGGAGTTGACCAAGGGAGGTCTAATGGGAGAGGTGAAAGTGAGGATCCTGGGACAAGTAACTGGTGGCAATGCCAGGACTCAGCTAAGGACTCCGTGGTAGCAACACACGCTCCCAATTTAAGAGACTCTGGGACCCCTGTTAGTCGCCCCTTACTACAGGTTGGGGACACCATGGGTGTTATTCTACAGCCCCCACCCAAAGGGGGAGGACTGAGTAAACCTTATGGCCATGTTCCTGCCTAGAATTGAAAATGTCGTTTCCAGACGTTTTGACTTCTTGGTGGGGAACTGAACCCGCGTCCTTCCAGGTGAGCCGAGCACGCCTCTACCACCTCGTCTGAGCATCCCCTATTCCATGCATTACTAGGTTAAAATACAAGATAGATTTCTTGGCTGAAAGGTCAGCGTGGAGACCTTCGGATCAGAAGGTCCTGGGTTCAGTTGCCAATCGGGCTTGATTTTAGCCGCATCTGCTTAACACTCGGCACAGTACACATCTAACCACCACAGAAACACATAATTGTTGGATACATCAATCTACATCGGTCACGCGATCGTAAGAATCCTAGTCCACATGTGGGACACACATCGGTGTGACCGCTGTTGTGGGAAAAGCGGATGAGAAAGAAATATAATATTATTTTAGTCTGGCTCCTTGGCTGATTGATGAGCGTATTGGTCTTAACTTCAGAAGCCGCCAGGTTCTATTTCAGACTGGGTCGGTGATTTCAACTGAGTATAGTTCATTCCTCCTGGTTTTGGAACTGCCTGTTTGTGTTAATCTTAATACACGTCTCTTCATATACATGCAGCACACCACACCCCCAACCACCAGAGAAACACACAATAGTGGCGGCAGGAAGGGCATTTGACCACAAAACTTGTTCAAATCAACATAAAACAACCTCATAAAATTGGGAAAGAGGCCAGGAATAATAACGCTCTAATACTGCACTACTACTAATAGTAATAATAGGGTCTAATAATAATAATAATAATAATGGTGATGATTTTACACCCCATGAATTATTGTGGTTTTCGCTGAAACACCTGAAATTTTGTCCGGCATGAGTTTTTTATGACCGAGTGAGTTGGCCGTGTGGTTAGGGTCACGTAGATGTGAGTCTGTATTTAGGAGGTGGTGGGTTCGAAACCCACCGTCAGCAGCCCTAAAGCTGGTTTTCCGTGGCTTCCCATTTTCCCACTAGGAAAATTCTGAGGCTGTACCTTAATGTTAAGGCCACGGCCGCTATGTTCCCAATCGTAGCCCTTCCCCATCATTCCGTCGCCGAAAACCTTTGATGTGTCAGTGAGACATTAAACTACTAGCAAAGGAAAAAACAAGATAATTTGTGTGCCAGAAGTTTAATAAGTACAGTACTGTCTTCCCCGTTCAACGGTTGTGTAAGGAGAGTTGCTTATATACTAGGACTATTGCAGGTCGTACCCCAGATATCTACACAGTTCTCATAGTAAAAACATTGCGCGAGCAAGAGGATGCTTGATACACCGCCCCCCCTAACCATCACTCTCTTCTCGAGCTGGGCTAAGTAAGTAGCTTGGACTGTAGAGAGCTGGCCTTTTGAGCACATCCTGGCTCAGTCCGGTGGTATTTGAAGGTGCTCAAATGCGTCAGCCTCGTATCGGTAGATTTAGTGTCACATAAAAGAAATCCTGCGGAACCAAATTTCGGCACCTCGGCGTCTCCGAAAACAGTAACAGTGGTTAGTGTGACGAAAAACCCTAAAACCATTATTATTATTTTTTATTATTATTATTATTATTATTGTTATTATTATTATTATTATTATTATTATTATTATTATTATTATTATTATTATTAATGGTTCATGGTGTGGATTACTGTAGTCACATCCTAGTTCGTGAACAATGGGGAACGGCTGAGTGGCCTAGTAAGTGGTCCTGAGAGTCGGGATACCATTTGCTATGGAATTGGAGTGGACATCTCGGACATGTTCTGAGTCATGGTCCACTTTGTGCTCAGGCGGCTAGGACTATACAATCCACAGCTGGCCCATATCCCGTTAGAGGAGAGATCCTCACTTGGACTATGTGTAAGTAGGGTAGCATCCTGCTTCACGAATTTACCGAGCTCAGAACATTTTAAACAAGCCTCGGACCTATGAGAGTAATGGAGTCCCAATCTCATTTGACAGGCGAGGGACTCCTTGGAAACAACTTGGCAACGAAATGGAATTCAATGGGGAGCTATCAATATCAATGGGGCTTATGGAAGAATGAAAGTACAACTGGCTGAGTCAGCAAACAGGATGCATATGGATATGCTAGGTGTAAGTGATATTCGGGTAAGGGGAGATAACGAGAAAGAGACAGGAGATTATAAAGTGTACTTGACGGATGTTAGAAAGGAAAGGGCAGAGTATGGGGTACGGATATTTATCAGAATACCATCGCACGCAACATAGTTTCTGTTAGGCACGTAAATGAGCGAATGATGTGGGTAGATCTGGCAGTTGGAGGAATTAGGACTAGAATTGTCTCGGTGTATTCACCATGTGAGGGCGCAGATGAGGATGAAGTTGACAAGATTTATGAAGCATTGAGTGACATCGTAGTCAGGGTCAACAGCAAGGATAGGATAGTGCTAATGGGCGATTTCAATGTGAGAGTTGGAAAAAGAACTGAAGGATACGAAAGGGTGATTGGTAAATGTGGGGAAGATATGGAAGCTAATGGGAATGGCTGAGTCAGCAAACAGGATGCATATGGATATGCTAGGTGTAAGTGATATTCGGGTAAGGGGAGATAACGAGAAAGAGACAGGAGATTATAAAGTGTACTTGACGGATGTTAGAAAGGAAAGGGCAGAGTATGGGGTACGGATATTTATCAGAATACCATCGCACGCAACATAGTTTCTGTTAGGCACGTAAATGAGCGAATGATGTGGGTAGATCTGGCAGTTGGAGGAATTAGGACTAGAATTGTCTCGGTGTATTCACCATGTGAGGGCGCAGATGAGGATGAAGTTGACAAGATTTATGAAGCATTGAGTGACATCGTAGTCAGGGTCAACAGCAAGGATAGGATAGTGCTAATGGGCGATTTCAATGTGAGAGTTGGAAAAAGAACTGAAGGATACGAAAGGGTGATTGGTAAATGTGGGGAAGATATGGAAGCTAATGGGAATGGGAAGCGTTTGCTGGACTTCTGTGGTAGCATGGATTTAGCAGTTACGAATACATTCTTCAAGCACAAGGCTATTCACCGCTAGACATGGGAGGCTAGGAGTACCAGATCCATAATAGAGTATATCTTAACCGACTTTGAATCCAGAAAGTCGGTTAGGAATGTACGGATTTTTCGGGTATTTTTCGATGATTATCGCGTACGGTGCTTAGGAATGTAAGCATGTTTAAAAGTTGAGATTGTCTTTAAAAAAATGTAAAGTATCATTAGTTATAAACCAATAATACAGAGATACAAATAAAATGAGAAACCACTATCTACTAACATTTCCTATTACTCAGAACTTGTTGAAATCCCTTGTAGCAAATAACTCGAACAACTTCCCATGCGTCGTCCATTACGCTTTCGCCATGCTCTGATGTTAAGGTATCCTAGGATTTAAAGAAGAATTAAAAAATGGTAATGATGCCTATAATCGCCAATCATTCGGACTACCAGTGCCTTTTTGTTCGATATACCATAATCGGGAGTTAACTTCCTAACAAAGTGTATTGAACAAATAATATTATTGGGTTAACGTCTCACTACGTACTAATACAGTTTCTGGAGTATACGAGCAGCCGGAAATATTGTACCACAGTTGTTGTTTTTATTTTATTTTTTGCCAATAAATCTACAACATGAGCTTGACATACTTGAGTACCTTCAGATGACATCGCTCTGAGTTAGGTTCGAACCCACAAAGTTGGGTTCAGAAAGTCATCAATCTATCATCTCAAAGATTATGTTTTAGAAACGAAACTATCCTTCTTAGAGAGATATGGATCCGTAATCTATGTCAAGTGCAAGCTTAGATACTGTCTTTGAGAGGAATAAGAATCCCTAATCCACACAAATGGAGATATTTTCAAAAAAAAGTGTAAGGTACTGTCATCCTAACAGGTAATTATCCGCAATATTCACAAAACGCGAGGGTCTTATGCATTATACAAATGTATGTACTGTCCTTAATAGACGGATTTGTGCCTGAAATTTGTAGAAAAGATGAGGGTGGTATACAATGTACGAATTTAGTTACCGTCGAGAGTACGAAGTCTAATGAGATGGTTTAAAGCAAGCACTTCGATATCATCTTCACAGGATTATAGGTCTGTAAACCACACTTAAAAACGAAACCAATTTCGAAGCACTTGCTCAGTTAAAATGATATGATTGCTTTGGTGCAGTGACACACTTTCAGTGTGAAAACCTATTATTTCGTCAGCCTGCAAGTTCAAGGACGAACCTACTAGTGTCGGCACTGGAGCATAAAACCAGGTGTGGCACTTCGTATATTGAGTCCAGTCAGTTACGGTTGCCCAAGATTTGTGTTCGGAGGCACTGCGGCATTTAAGCAGTAACGTAGGATCCTGCTCCATTTTTCGTGAGATTTCTGTTAGTTTAGGAGCAAAATTGTTTGTTTTGTTTTGATTGCATACTTTTCCTACCTAAAACTTACGTGAATTATATTGCTATCATAACTTCTTAAGTACCTGTACATGTGATACTATAAAAACTGTAAGTATTTTTATTCCCATCAGTCTGACAGCATCCCGTGACGTACGAGTAGCGTTCCACCCTTTTACCTGGATATCCTAGATTAAATTTCCAACTCATACAGGGATCTAAATCCTAGGCTGAGGCCAAAAATGGGGTTCATTCTACCTCTTGAAGTCAATTTAGGTGCTGTTTGGTATGAGCGGGAGCGGATCTGGTCACACAAGTCAGACGATAGGGCTGAAGAAGTCGTAACGCTGGCCACGTGATACTCCAATATCCACAGGCCATCACTACTGTCAGGTTTGAAAGAAAAGTACCATTTTGTTTCTTCAGTGATTTTTTACAACTCATAATTTATTTACGTGAATGGCGAATTGTTTAGGAAACTAAAGTGGGCCTTAAGAAGTACCTTTGCATGTGGCAGTACTTCCCATATTTTATATAATTAGTCGCACACTAGTCTTCTCCTACTACTGATTTCCGAGATGTTTGGGACAGTATCGACGTCATAGTCCTTTATTTTATCCCAGGCTCGTTTTCCTAGTCTTGAATACGTTTTTTTTTTTCAAGATCCAATCCCCGACAATTGAACAGATTTAAATTAAACGATGATAATTATGATATTTTAGTAGAGGTCATAGAGGTCATCGACCCTTAAATAGAAAAATTGAGACGTTCACATGGGAAAAGTAGTAAGTATTTAAAAAATTCTAAATTTCGTTTTTTCGTGGAGAAAGCAGTAAATGCTCATGCCAGTGACATGGAAAATGTAACAAACTGGTACAGTAGATTTGCTTCTACGATTGACGCAAGATGGAACCTGTGTTAAGTCCACGAGGTTTGGCATGGAGAAGTCAGTAAGTCAGCCCGTGCCTCTGGTGGAATTAGATATAAACTTTGCCATTTGTTGACAGTCAACTGAGTGTAAAACTTGTTTATAGCTATTATAGTTCGTCATAGTTACATTTCAGAAGGTCTCCGAAACCTATTCAATTCAAAACGGTATGTCGTTATTGCCAGCATTTTGAGAAGACGTTGATACTAGTTGTTTGTTTTTATAAATAGGTATTACGTGCGTCCAACCATGGTCCCACGAGAAGTTGCGGAAATGATCAGAAAGGCTAAACATTTTCAACCATTTCATGCAATCATGATGACGCCTGGGGATTTTTGTGACTTCGCCATGGAAAGCAAGAAATATTTAAATATTCAACACCTTAGCACTGTGAATTAGATAAGAATTTCAAGAGCTGAACTTCCATCAGACAAGGCAAGGCAATCATTCGAATAGAAGTGAGGAAAGAGCACAACATCCTTAAAAGAGGGCGCTTCTATCAAGCGATCAAAAGGCATATCGTCCTTACAACCAGGTGGAAAGAGACCAACCATCAGCGAACTGAAAGAAAATGACTTATTGGCCATGCTGGTTTTTTTCTATGAAAAATATCTTGCGTTTTGCCGCGACATTTGTACTTGAACCATACACGTCAACTAACAAACTAATTGGACAGTGAGTTTTCAGAATGTGTTTTATTGCATTATTGAGACATAATTAGCATAACTGTGCGTGTTAAACTGATAAATGGATAACTCCTTGATTTGACATGATATTTGTTCAGTATCATCTGCTTCACAATGCTTGTAGGACTATTGTTTTCTTCTCCTGTAAAATTCACTATTTATAACTTACTACATTTCCCATGCCAATGCCTCAATTCTTTCGTGCCATTGAGTAAGAGTATGTCATATTATATCGGGTCCTTATAGTACAAGTTACTGATTTAATTTTCAGCAGTTAGCAGAAGAAAACTATTATTAAAAAATGAAAAATATTGATGTTCATTTTAAACTTTCTACAATTATTACTGTCTCTGTTTTTAAAACTTCAAACTTATGTCCTAAAATGCAACTACTTTTGACATATACTCTTTATCCTTGACACGAAAGAATTAGTACTTGGACAATTTCTTCTTAGGTGGATTAACCAGAGAATGTTTCGTATAAAATTCTGACAATGTTCCTTCATCTGCGAGCACCTGTGCGAAAGTCCGACTCGTTGGCTGAATGGTCGGCGTACTGGCCTTCGGTTCAGAGGGTCCCGGGTTCGATTCCCGACCGGGACGGGGATTTTAACCTTAATTGGTTAATTCCAATGGCCCGGGGGCTGGGTGTTTGTGCTGTCCCCAACATCCCTGCAGCTCACACACCACACATAACACTATCCTCCACTACAATAATACGCAGTTACCTACAAATGGCAGATGCCGCCCACCCTCATCGGAGGGTCTGCCTTACAAGGGCTGCACTCGGCTAGAAATAGCCACACGAAATTATTATTATTATTATTATTATACCTGTGCGAAATGTACATGCTTTGATTGTCGACTTCCATATCCATTTTTCAATAATCTTCTAGCTGGTAAGCAAAATGTTACAGTTAACAGATACACACCGTACTGCTATATGGTGATTCTTCTTCTTCTTCTTATTTCCTAGAATGTATACTGTAACGGTACAGGGTCCGCCTGTCTGGTCACCGCTGCCTCTTCCTTCTGTCGAAGAAATATTCAGGTCTGAGACCATTCACTTCCATATCCTCCTTGACTCTACCTAGCCACCGCTTCTGCGAGCTGGGCAGTATCGGAGAGTAGTTTCTGCCATGGAATTATCATCACTTCTAATGACGTGCCATCGAGCAAGTGGCCACGTGGTTTGAGTCACGTAGCTTGTATTCGGGAGGTAGTGGGTTCGAACTGCACTGTCGACAGCCCTGAAGATTTTCCCGTGGTTTCCCATTTTCACCCTGGAAAAATGCTGGGGCTGTACCTTAATTAACGCCACGGTCGCTTCCTTCCAACTCCTAGCCCTTTCATATCCTAGCGTCACCATAAGACCTATCCGTGTCGGTGCGACGAAAATCAAATTATAAATAATAATAATAATAATAATAATAATAATAATAATAATAATAATAATAATAATAATAATAGTAATAATAATAATAACGTCCTCGTAACACCTGAGCCGTGTTTTCCGAATTTTATTTGTAATAGATGTCACTCCCATCTGTATTATTACATCATTCTTCACGCAGTCCACACTTGTAACAGCCGTAGACCAACGCAACATGTTCATGTCTATTGATATGGAGGGCCTGCTCAACCTTTGTTGACGCTGCTCAGCATTCTGGGCCGTATAGGGGCACTGGGAGAACCACGGATTTGTATGCCTTCCTTTGTAGGTGGTTGCATGAAAGAGCTGAATATATCGCACATAGGCTTCCGGAACAACAAGGTGCTTTCCTGAAGAGCTCATGCGGTACTCTGCCACATGCTTTCTCAAAATCAAGTAATGCCAGGTGTAGGGGGTTTTCCTTTCTCCGTGTTTCTCAATAAGCAGGCGGACGGTATGAAAGGCATCAGTTGTGCTGAGCCCTTAACGAATCCGCAGTCCGCACTGGTTTAGCAAAACTTGTATATTGACGCATGGGACATCAACAGGCTCCATACTATCCCAACGCCCCCTTCGTACTCCATTTTAACAGTACCTCCTGTTGTTACATTCCATAACAGCTAAACATTTTCAAGAGAACACGTATATGTTTTGATTTCCTGACAACCTCAGTGGCACAACTCCATGACTTCCAGTCTTATTTGGGTTGCTGAAATGTAAATAATAATAATAATAATAATAATAATAATAATAATAATAATAATAATAATAATAATAATAATAATAAATGACAGACAATTTTGAAACTGCAACAGAAAAATGAATGTGCTGAAAGAAGTAGCAGAACAAACTGGCTTGCGGATATCCTTTGAAAAGAGGGAAGTAATGTCAAACATCGAAGACAACATGACCCTACTGAACATCAAATGTGGAACAATAAACCGTGTGTATAAGTTTAAATACCTTGGTGAGTGGATTCGATAAACGGACTAGATACAGAGGCCTTACCGGCCAGAGCAAAAAATAAAAAATAATAGAGGTAGATTTCCAAACCAGCCGAAACATATATAACAAATTGTGATTTTCTACAAATAACAAAATTCACCATCATAACACTGTCTTCAAGTCGGTATCTCTCTAGGCGTCAGAATGCCTTATCCTCTCTCAGAGATGTAATCTCGTTGAGTTAAAACAAAAAGACAAAGATTT
The DNA here is from genome assembly GCF_040414725.1 of Anabrus simplex. NCBI lineage: Eukaryota > Metazoa > Arthropoda > Insecta > Orthoptera > Tettigoniidae > Anabrus > Anabrus simplex. The sequence continues at coordinate 1,165,334,584 of NC_090265.1, forward strand.
TCTACAACAATCTTGGCCCAAACTACGAAAACGGTATGTACATTAAAACAAACATCCAGGCAAGAAATTTACTCCAAGATAGAGAATATCACGGACACAATGCGCAAACGCAGGGCTCGCTTCTACGGCCACGGACAATGGATGGACGACTCTCCATGGACAAAACGCATTTTTAACAATTTTGAATCTAAACCAAAGCAACAATTCCCTGGTACGTTAACGTCAAGAAAGGCCTCAAAAAAGTAGATCTACGACCAGTTTTACATCCCACTAACTACTTTTACGGTTTTTGGAGACGCCGAGCAGCCAGATTTTTCCCTTCAGGAGTTCTCTCAAGTGCCGGTAAATCTACCGACTCGTGACTCTACACAGCGAGCTGATGAAAACCTACTAGATCAAGACTGATCTATGATCGATCACCTATTGTACCTATGGTGACATTGTCTCAGTAGTAAAGACTAGTGAGGATCTACAGAGGGCAGTGATTGAGTGGACAAGTAGGAATGACAGTGAAATTAGAGAAAAGAAAATTAATGGCTGTCACGTTAGAACAAAGAGTGCCGGGCTGAGTGGCTCAGACGGTTAAGGTGTTGGCCTTCTGGCCCCAACTTGGCAGGTTCGATCCTGGCTCAGTCCGGTGGTATTTGAAGGTGCTCAAATACGTCAGCCTCGTGTCGGTAGATTTACTGGCACGTAAAAAGAACTCCTGCGGGACTAAATTCCGGCACCTCGGCGTCTCCGAAAACCGTAAAAGAGTAGTTAGTGAGACGTAAAACAAATATTATTATTATTATTAGAACAAAGAGTAGAGGATTCTAAAACATTTCGGAAATGTAAACCGTTTTAAAAAGGTGGACAGATACATGTACTTAGACACAATAATACCATCAGAGAGGAAGGTATATGTCCACATCTGTGGTGTAGTGGTTAGTGTGATCAACTGCTTCTGCACAGGAAAGACGTTCAAACAAATTGCAATATATTAAATGTATGTTAGAATGACAAAGACAAAGTCACCTCCGTACAGGCCATGAAGGGCCTTGGAGGAGTGGAAGGTAAAGGCTTCCACCGTTGTTAACCGCGGCACATGATGGGGTAGAGTGGTTAGCTCTACGCCCGGGCGCCTTTGACCCCAGGAATTAACCTGGTACTCATTTTTGGTGTAGGCTGAGTGAACCTCAGGGTCATATGCACCTCCGGAAGTGGAAATCTCGTTTCTTAAATTTTACGACTTCCTGACGGGGATTCGAACCCACGTCCTTCCGGGTGAACCGAGCACGCCTTTACCGCCTCGGCCAAGCAGCCCTTCAAATGTGTGTTAGAATATGACTATAAAATAAAAGTATGCACCGTGAGACTAGCTGTATCGTTATAACGAGGGTTGATCAAGAAAGATTGAGACAATGTTTTCTCAGATATTTATTACTCTACTCCAATGTTTACATGATCATTTTCAAAGAAGTCGTCTTCTACTTGAATCCACTTATAGCGTTTCTACCAGTCCTCGAAGACATGATGTAGGCCATTCTTTGCCTTTAGGGAGCGAAATCGGAGCTATAAGGCTGATGTGGTACAAAAGTTATGTTGAATTTAGTCAAAAATTGCGTGACTTGATCCGCAAATTGAGATTTTTTGTTGTTATGATGAAGTCTCCACTCATTCCGATGAAATTGTGGTCGTTTCTTTGTAATGTCAGTGGCGGCTGGTGCAGAAAATCAGTTGTGTGCTAAAATCCATCCCCACTCCAAAAAAATAGAAAATATTTAGAAACATACCGGTATGTGCTTTCTAGAGGCTCTCCACTGAGTTTTCCACACTGAACAAACACGCAAACAACCCCAACACGTATACACATTCCTCATAAAAACTATGTAATTAAACACACAATAACACCTGCAATGGCAAAATATTCACGATCTCAAACACTTGGTGTGAGCGCGCAAAAACAGAACTTCCCAATGTTACCAACATCATTGAAATAAAACCAGCAACGTCGTAATGCAAAATTACATGTTATGTTTTTATAGTGACATTTATAAACTAAACATTTTTAATTAAAAATCACAATATCATGTCCTTATTTTGACAGCATAAAAAGTACAATTTTTATAGTTCATCGATTTACAAATGTGGCTATGGAATAGGCAAGTTGGTAGTATTCTATCCTCTTTGGTATTAAAAGACCTGGCCGGAACAGCTGTACGGTATTTTGTTTTCCCGTTTGCTTTGAACGATCCCCTCTTAAATACTACTGCTGAGCCAAGAGGGTGCCAGCTGCCACGTTCTCATATCGGTCGTAATGCAAGTGTGACTAGTGCTAGTGCTGCCTCTCTGTGGTCGAACGAAGAATCGCTGTGTAGTGATGGCTTGGCTGTTATTTCCACAGCCTATCTGAACACATTCTCTTTGTATCGGAAAAGTTCGGCACGCATGCGCAAAAGGCAGAGTTCTTGGTTTCTGGCTAAAAGCTTAGAAATTCTCGCTGAGCTGTGATCGCACAGCACCCGGCGTGGAGCGCACCTGGTTGTGAGGGGAGTTGAATAATTTCCTATTCTTTGGCTGACGTCTTTTCAATGCACTGTATTTAACTGTAGATAATATTTTAAAAAAATATTTTTCCAATAGCCAATGTGCTGCAGCACTTCAGCACATAAGGTACGGCCGCCATCGCAGAATGTTAACAGCTACAACACATCTTCAATAATACCACAATAATGATGCTGACGGTGATGATAGTAATTATGATATCAGCCTCAGGTACTGAAGAGTCTCTGAATCAAGAGGTCACGGTTGGACTGCACACACTAATACGCAGAGAAACTGCTGTCTGCATGCCTCAGGTGTGTGGAGTCGGTAATCACACGCAAGAGACAATGCCGCCTAAAATGGCACACACAAAGAAACCAATACTTTCTCCTCACTGTCACTGGCCATTCAAGGGGCTCTGCTTCACTTCACACTCGAACATCACATCTTACAGGCAGCATGTCATTTCCCTTGCACACCACTTTCGAATACATCTGTGCAGTCGATGACAAAGGAACAAGAACTATGTACTCGAGGACTATTTAGTGGTACAATTTTACACTAGTGAACACCAGAATTAGGATAGTTGTTCACTTCGTGATGACGGAAATTTTGCAATAAATTAAACTAACTTCACTACTGTTTATTGCTCCTGTATGGATCAATGGTAGAGTGTAGGCCTCCGAATACCGAAATCATGGGTTCAATCCCACCAGAGGTAGCCGGATTTTTGAAGGATGGATTGAGGTCCACTCAGCACTCTATGTGATACGATGTCAGCAACTATAAGATCTTTGCAGTCATATTTGGTGTTTACCCCCCACCCCCACCAAATCATTAAAATTCAGCCATAGATCGCCCGACAGAGGTCCGACCCTCTGCCAAATGGTAACTAAAACTGAACGTTGTCCGCCCCTGTGGTATAGTGGTTAGTGTGATTAGCTGCCACCCCCCGGAGGTCCGGGTTCAATTCCCGGCTCTGACACGAAATTTGAAAAGTGGTACGAGGGCTGGAACGGGGTCCACTCAGCCTCGAGAGGTCAACAGTAGAGGTGGGTCCGATTCCCACCTCAGCCATCCTGGAAGTGGTTTTCCGTGGTTTCCCACTTCTCCTCCAGGAAAATGCCGGGAAGGTACCTGGGCGAGGTACTGGTAAATCTCCCCAGTAGCATCCCACGACCCAAAGTCTCACTCTCCAGGACACTGCCCTTGAGGCGGTAGAAGTGGGATCCCTCGCTGAGTTCGAGAGAAAAACCGACCCTGGAGGGTAAACAGATTAAGAAAGAAGAAAAACTGAACGTTGAATTTCACGTACAGGCAATCTAAATGGCTTCAAATCTAAATATTCCTACACGGTAGCTGACACCATTATTATTATTATTATTATTATTATTATTATTATTATTATTATTATTATTATTATTATTATTATTATTATTATTATTATTATTATTATTATTATTATTATTATTAAATGAAGTACCAGGCTGGGAGACTTTCAGCCAATTTTTGTTACTATTAGTAGGGCCTACTCAAGAATCTGTTGAAAGTTAAAAACCAGAAAGGAAGTTGTTCTAATTCATTTAGGTTCAGGTCATCGTCTTCTTTAGCAACACTGCACTATCTCTAAGTTTTCCACTAGTGTACTTCCCATTTAGAAACTCAAAATTCTAGACTGAATTTGGTTTTGAACTCTGGAGTACCTTGCTTGTAACGTATAAACAGTGACGTAATTTCGGACACCGAAGGTTTGAAGTTAAGTACTACCGGGCGAGTTGACCGTGCGGTTAGGGGCGCGAAGTTGTGAGCTTGCATCTGGGAGAAAGTGGGTTCGAGCCCCTCTGTCAGCTCTGAAGATGGTTTTCCGTGGTTTCCCATTTTCACACCAGGCAAATGTTGTACCTTAATTAAGGCCACAGCCGATTCCTTCCCACTCCTTGGCCTTCCCTGCCCCATCGTCGCCATAAAACCTATCTGTATCGGTGCGACATAAAACAAATTCTAAAAAGAAATAAAGTTAATTACAGTACATTGCGTTGTAGAAAATCGTGTTGTTTACATCAACTCAGGGTGGATCAGCGCCTTGAACAGAAAACCGCTATGCTTGAATTAAACATTGGTCGGTTTAGTTAGATGTCAAATAAATAGAGCATAACACACACTTACGAAAGTACCTTCTCTCATTGCCTTCTTTATAGAAAATGGTCACACATTTTATACAAAAAACGAATGTTCCACTTTACGTGGCACTAATTTTGTTGTAGTGTACAACTGTGTAAATACTTCGAATGAACAGAGATTCCTTCACACGACATCCTTCATATTTCATACGAACCTGAGGGTTCATCAGTAAACAACTGATGTCATCCCACAGACAGTAGCCGCCTCTGGACAATATTTTGGCACTCAGTCGTCGTCTCTTTTGTATAACGTTACCACTGTGCTAATGATTTAGATTACTTCCTATCCGATGCGGTCAAGGGCTGATCGGTTCACGTGGAAGGATGTGGGTTCGATCCCCAGCAGGAATTGGCATTGCAGACGCACATGGCTCTGAATTCTATACCAAAATGGGGTAAAAAGAGGACGGGCTAATCATTCCATTCCACTTAGTGCCGAGGCTGCGTACAGTTGAAGCCTTATCTTACACTACTCCCGGGAACTTCATAGCCTATATAGGGAAATTGCTCTGATAAGGATTTGGTTCACATATTAATTAAGCCATTTCGAATCCCACCGACGGCAACCCTGAATATGGTTTTCGGCGCTTTCCCATTTTCACAACAGGAAAATTTTGGGGATGTACTCTACTTTCTCAATCCTATCCCTTTCCCATCTCCGCGTTGCCAGATACCTTCGATCTGTTTTTGGGATGTTAAACCTTTATTTAAAAAAACAATTCGTTAAGTTATTTAAGCATAGGATTATCATCGTTTGATCCGTTTGTTCCGTTTGATTTCCCAGTTCGACGAGAAAGTGACCGCGTGGTTTGGGTCACGTAGTTATCAGCTTGCATTTGGAAGATAGTGGGTTCGAACCCCACTGTCGGCAGCCCTGAAGATATTTTTCCGTGGTTTCCCAGTTTCACACCTTCCTGTCCCATCGTCACAATAGTACCTATCTGATCGGTGTTACGTAAAACAGATTGCAACAACATATCCCAGTTCAACTCTAAGTGAATGCCGCGACGATACCTAACATGCACACAGTCGCTTATGGCTGAATCTCGTCCTGCAGGAGTACGTTTCTGTACGCTTCTGTGGTGTAGTGGTTAGCGTGATTAGCTGCCATCCCCGGAGGCCCGGGTTCGTTTCCCGGCTCTGCCACGAAATTTGAAAAGTGGTACTAGGGCTTGAACGGGGTCTACTCAGCCTCGGGAGGTCAACTGAGTAGAGGTGGGTTCGATTCCCTCCTCAGCCATCCTCGAAGTGGTTTTCCGTGGTTCCCCACTTCTCTTTCCCACTTCCTTGCCTGTCCCTTCCGATCTTCCCCTCCCCCCCCCCACAAGGATCCTGTTCAGCATAGCAGGTGAGGCTGCCTGGACAAGGTACTGGTCCTCCTCTCCAGTTTTATTACCTGACCCAATGTCTCACGCTCCAGGACACTGCCGTTGAGGCGGTAGAGGTAGGATCCCTCGCTGAGTCCGAGGAAAAAAATGACCCTGGAGCATAAACAGATTAAGAAAGAAAGAAGGAAAGAAAGAAAGAGTACGATTACGTGGTGTTAAATCTACCTACACGAGGGTGACGTATTCGAGTGTTTTTTAAATACCAGTGAACTGCGCGTGGATGGAACCCGCATGCTTGGACTCAGCAGACATGCGCTCTACCATGCGAACTACTCGGACTGCTCCAACACAAATCACAGCCTCACATGCACTAGGCACTCCAGTCCCCTCACAACAGTAACAGCTACCTCTACCAATTTCTCCCCACTTTCTCTTGGACAGCAAACATAATATTTTTGTTAAAATTAGTGGCCGTAAACGAATGTCAGGTCAAAGATCTCAGGAAATGAGGGTAAAACAATAGAGCTCTATAAAACTTTCTCCGCGCATTTTCTAACAACAATAGGCAGACAGATTCTTCAATCCAGTGGATGACGTCTTCCGCTCAGCGGACAAAGCACACTCTTCACAAAACATGAGTTGTAAAATATTAAGGCTCTGTGTTTAGTATCAATTGAATACTAATGTCATTAAGGACACCTCAGCTTTGATGTATGGGCAAACCCCGAGCCACTTGATAAGCAACCCGGAAAGCCAGCAAACACCACGTACAGTAGTTCGGCGGCAGTGATGGCTGCTGATTCTTAGACAAATACTGATCACGGATTATTTATGTACGTATGATTATAGTAAACAATAATACATTACAAAATGTTACTTTAATATGAAAGGATAACGAACACTGACCTCCCGTACTGTCATCTCTTGTAGTATGCTTGGTTCATGAACCAGTAAACGCCCATGCATGTACATAGTAAGGATCGTTTAACGAGCCACTAAATTTACTGAAGCCGGTGTATGTGACGCAGTCGGTTAGTTCATCTCCTTCTGGCCCCCAAGACAGTGCTTCGATCTCAGCTGACGATGACATTTGAGAATACTTAAATGTGAAATGACGTGTCGATGGCTTCCGTCACTTTAAAGAACTCCGGTGAAAATGCAATGATTCTGACACCCTGGAGCTCCTGAGAGTGGTTGGTAACTGCTGAAATGAACTGTTCACTCATATGAAATTAAGTTCAAAAATAAATATAATATTCTGCTCCTGATAAGCAAATGATAGCGTTTACTGTCGAAATAAAAGTTCTTATGGTAATGAGTTATTTTCCAGAAAGAAAATCGTCTATACACAGGATTATTAACCTAAGATGCACCGAAATAACTTGCAATTATTTATTGAAGATATCGATATTCTGTTTTCATATTCTACAATGGTATTAAGAGGTCGTGAGATTATGCTACGTTTTTCATTGAGATTATTATTAACCAACTTCGTTCTTTTTAAATAGAACTCTACTAAGTTTTGCCCCTGACAGAAAAGTCCAAACTATTATAAACTCAGATATACAATTAATTTATTCATCATAAAACTTTTTTAAATATCAATAATAATGACGAGATTTTTAGTGTTGGTCTTGCCGTATCACACCGTTCGCTGACACAAGTTCTTATTGACACGTAAGTCGCTTCCTCGTTGTAATCCCGGCGACACAACTGGTACTGTATGTACAGTCACTCAATAAGGAATGAACGCATGATACTGAATAAGTTACTCGCGTGTACACTGTTCTCAGAAGTAACTGAAACTATGGATATACCGTAGTTTGTTGTGGGCCTTCACAGCGTTTTGTATCTATATGAGAGGTAAGTGACATTTTGAAAATCATTCTGATCAAATATTAAATACGACGAACAGACAATACCGTCCACTCATTCCTTTTTTCTTCCTTTCTGAGCGGATTTACAAGCATGTCTCGTAAATACAATGTGATGTATCTCTTCGGATTATAACGTTTTTATGACAGACGACTAAAGACGGAAGAAGGAGGCTTATGTTTTTAAAAGAAATGTGACGGTTGAGGTGTTGGCCTTCTGACCCAAACTTGGCAGGTTCCATCGTGGCTCAGTCCGGTGGTATTTGAAGGTGCTCAAATACAAAAGCCTCGTGTCGGTATATTTACTGGCAGGTAAGAGAACTCCTGCGGGGCGAAATTCTGGCACCTTGGCGCCTCCGGAAACCGTCAGAAGTAGTTATTGAAACGTAAAAACAATAGCATTATTGCATGAGTTTTGAGAATACAGCATATGTGAATTAAGGAATGAAGAAACAATAAAAATTAACCAAAGCTTTTTATTGTATTAGGCAAATGTTTATGAATATGAAACAGAAAATTTGGAGGTTTTCATACACTTTCAGGTCGCGTTGTATAACGCACGGACAAGCCCAGAGGCCCTCGAACGCCGTACCAACACAGCATATGCTGGAATATCTGGGGGGGGGGGGGGAATTCTTCGGTTAGTGGTGTCATCCATCGAGAAAAGAATGCAAATGTGATTGATGTTGATGGTCAACATTTCGAGCACATAATAATCGCTAACTGAGGAGCTAATTATAAACTTCTCCTAAATCACTTGCTTCCATTGTTTTTGTGATTTCACCTAGAGTCAGCTAACGATTATGAGCAAAAATTAGTGTAATGACTTTATCACACAAAGAGAAAAACCTCGTTGCCTACAACGCCTGTAAATGTCATAAAAATCAAACAGACGACACTGTATTATGTTTCCGTGCCCAGTCCACGTGAATTATTACCGATGAAGTATAACTCGGACCTTATTCTTTTTACTTTTCCAAAATGGGCTGAGCGGCTTTGCTGTGATATTTTAATTTCACAATTCTTATGCATTATATTCTCAAAACAAAATAATAATATAATAATCGCATGACCTCAGCTACCGTGTGCAGACATTTCGATTTGACGCCATTTGGCTGTCTGCTCGTCAATTTCGACGTTCCGTTTTACTCTAGGCCCACTAGATGGCAGACAGAGTAAAATGGATCTCTCTTGGGCGTCTATGGCTGAGATTTAATTAATTTTGTCGGGTAAATACCAAATGTATCACCAGAGATCTTTTACATGCCGACATCGTACGACATGGAGTGTCCAATGGACTTTTTTTCGCCCTTCAAGAACCCGACTACCTCTGCCGAGTTTGAACCCGCTATCTTGGGATCCGGAGGCCGACACTCTACCACGGATCCACAGAGGCAGCTAAAGCAGAGATAATAAAGCTTTAGTTACTTTCCATTGCAACGAACATTATTATTTTGTTCCTTTTAAAAACATAAACCTCCCTTCCCGTCTATAGTTAATCTGTTATAAATACGTTGAAAACCTAAAGGATACATCACACTGTATTTATGGGCTACTTGTAAATACAGCACCAGTTGTTCTGGCTGAGATCACAATAAGGAAGCTTTTTTTGCTAGTTGCTTTACGTCGCACCGACACAGACAGGTCTTATAGCGACGGCAATAAGGAAGCGTCCTGCATGTTAATAACACATTGCTCAGGGAACGGTCTGATACAGCACCACCAGAGCCGCTCTCATCCACTAAAATATCAAGTTGAATTAATATTGATATTTCAAAAAGTACTCGTAATTGCCCGATGTATACATAATTGCATGTCTGAATTCGTAATAATTTAAACTTTTCTGCTAGGCGTAGAAATTCCTATACTTCCATTAAAAGAAACATAGTTGATGTCCGATATCTCCATTATCAATGAACCAACGGAAACACGTGGCAGAGTGTTTTACGAGCCCCTTATTGACAATTAATAATTCGAAAAAAATATCAATGTCATCAATGGATTAGAAATTATTTTGGCGTAACTTCCCAGATAAATAACCCTGTATATAGGGTATATCAAGAGGAATGATAAATGTGTCGGGGGAAGGGCGTTAGTAGGCTAGTACTATGAAGTATTTCAAATATAAAGTCATATAAACACGTGCCTAATTTTCGGTGTGTGTGTGTGTGTGTGTGTGTGTGACTATAGCTGTTTGTAGAATATAGAACGCATAAGAACAACCTCAAAAATAATATTAAAGACACAAAATGACTTACTGGTTTATTTCCTCCTCCTCCTCCTCCTTCCAATGACACAACAGCCCCGAAGGGCCATGGCCTACCAAGTGACCGATACTCAGCCCGATAGCTTGCAGATTATGAAGTGTCATGTGGTCAGCGCGACGAATCATTTCGGCCTTTCTTTTTGGCTTTCTAGACTGGGACTGGTTTATTTATTGGTGCAAAACTTCTACATAATGTGCAACAGTCCAACCCAAATGATTTTCTGGTGCAAAAATCTCACATTAAGTGCAACTGATCAGCACCAATGATTTGTAAATTAATTTATTGATGCACAAACCTACGTCCTTTAGAACAACTCCCATAACATGTTCAAAACAACCACCATCACCATCGACTTCAATGTCCTCTTCATCTCTCCTTGCAGTAGTACGTGTAGCTGCTCCGACGTCGTCTTCGCGTTCTTTTATGAGGGCAGAACTATGCATAATGCCAGTGACCTGTTGATCCCTAGTGTTTACGTTTTATTTATTTATTTATTTACTTATTTATTTATTTATTTATTTGTCTTCTTTTGCTTGGCGTAGTTAAGGCTATGAAGCCTCCTCTTACATTAAACCAAGATTAATAAATACATGAAACTAATTTACATTAAGTGGAAAATAACTATAAAAACTAACCCCTCTAAAATAATTACAACTGTTTTAGAAATTTTATATTATTCTTATTCTTATTCTTATTCTTATTCTTATTCTTATTCTTATTCTTATTCTTATTGCATGTGGCCTCCGGAGAGGCCTGGTGCATTTCTTTCCAACTGACGCCTATACGCGACCTGCCCATCTGATAAGATGAATTCTAACGTTAAGTGGCCACACGTTCAGCCCCCGAACCATCACCAATAAAGTTGAAAATGCCAGAACAAGCCGGGAATCTCTGTAGACTTCGATCTTCATCCATCACGAAAGACAAAAATCTAATGGAGTAAGGTTTCTGCATCAATAACTTTTTGTAAGGTTATTCATTTGTGTACCATACAAACAGCTGTAATTCTACAAACATTGGACAAATGCTGTTTTGACGTTTGGTACCTGAAATAGTCCATACTACCAGAGATATTTACTGTTCCTATTGAAACACACTGTCTTTAAAAAATTGCAAGAGCTCAGCTAAATAAAATTGTAGAAGTAGGCCTATGGCTTCATTCCAAGCTAATGTACCGTATGAACATGTGCGATCACTGATGCAGGAAGGGACATGGGATCCATGTTTAACGACCATAAATTTCTATACTGCGGAGTGGTGAGTAAGTTTTTCTATACCCATGATTATACGAGAGGAAGCAACAATTAACATGGAAAGCCCTATAACTTTTTCTCAGAGGCAGTTTTTGAGGGGTAGTAGATGAAGTAATACTTCACCAATTTATCTTCACCAGAATTCTTTTTAAAAGGCATTTTCCTCATATTTGGATATGGTATTAGAAACGTATTTATATGTGTTTGTACGGCGCCTGATTCTTACTCTTTGCCAGCGAACAGAGTGTGATTTTGGTCACGACGACTGGAGATGTGAAGTATTCTCCCTCAGGCTGCTCAACCTCTTGGGGTGAAGCTTAACTCGACGGTTGTGAACCGTGACGTCACCCGCCACAGTTAGTGCTGCAGAGACATATGCGGTGAAGTACATTACAATTATAATTTCGTGTGGTTATTGCTAGCTTGGTGCAGCCTTTGTAAGGCATACCCTTCGAAGAGGGTGTGTGGCATCTGCCTTGTGTGGGAAACTGCGTGTTATTGAACTGGATGGTAGTGTGGGGTATGGTATGCGAGTTGCAGTGATGTTGGGGACAGAACAAACACCCAGTCCCTGAGCAAGTTAATTAACCACTTTAAGGTTAAGATCTCCGACACGGCTCGGAATCAAACCCGTGGCACTCCGAACCGAAGGTGACTACACTGATGATCCAGCCAAGAAGCCGGATAGTGAGATATAATGTTTTTCTTCTAGTATAGACTAAAGCACGCTTCTTTCTTTACAGACAGTTCAGTTGCGTCTCTTAGTTCTTACGCATACTCTTTGTTTAGAGCTGTGTTGTTTTAAATACGAATCCTGTTTACGATATAGTGTGTGATTTATTAAAAACTCAATTTTCACGTTGGGAATACGAAGATAAGAGGGAATTAAGGAGTGCAATAATTTATCAAGGAAAATGTTTGATAAACTTCCGAGTTCTTTGAAATCATTTAAGGAAAGCTTAGGTCAGTAACTGATAGGAAGTATGCCATCTGGGCGGCGTGACGGCCCCAAATACAAATCACTGATTGATTGATTGATTGATTGATTGATTGATTGATTGATTGATTGATTGATTGATTGATTGATTGATTGATTGATTGATTGATTGATTGATCGAATATTTAAATTGTGGGCGCCCTACTGAATCTCTACAAATACTGTACGTGGTACAAAAGAAGTGAAATATTCAAAGCTAAAATTTTAGTTTCAAACGGTCGTGGTTTAGGGAATTCCCGTAGTTGTGCTCCTCTCCAACTCTACAGAAATTGTTTTGTTGTCCATGCTTGCTTTTTAGATATAAAAGCAACCTTTAGATTACGTGAGTTCAATTTATTAAGATAAGCGCGTGTAAATAATATATCGTCACTGCGCCTGCGAAAACCGCTGTGTGATTTTTTCTTTGGGAGAAATACTGACGGTCCACCTCTGTGGTGTAGTGGTTAATGTGATTAGCCGCCAGCCCTGGAGGCTCGGATTCGATTCCCGGCCCTGCCACGAAATTTGAAAAGTGGTACGAGGACTGGAACAGGGTTCATACAGCCTGAATTGAGGGGGTTCGATTCCCATTTCAGCCATGCTAGAAGTGTTTTTCCGTGGTTTCCCACTTCTTCTACAGGCAAATGCCGGGGTGTTACCCAGCTTAAGACCACGGCTGCTTCCTTCCGTTTTCTTTGTATATTTCTTCCAATCCTCCCATCGCCCACAAGGCCCCTGTTCAGCATAGTAGGTGAGAGGCCACCTGGGTGAGGTATTGGTCCTCTTCTTCAGCTGGATCCCCAACCAAATGTCTCACGCTGCAGGACACTGCCCTTGAGGCAGTAGAGGTGCAATCCCTCACTGGTCCGAGGGAAAAACCAACCCTGGACGGAAAATGCATTAAGAAAGAAACAAATAAATACTGACCCGTAGCACATAGTCATCAAGAGCGAAAATCTTTCAAATACCTCGCACAATATAGAACCTTCGATAACAAAATTCTAAGCTCAATTATTTCAAATAGCAGTTTTCACAGGGCCAATAACGATACGATTTTTTCCTACTAGCTCTTCACCTGACTCCACAGCCAACAGCCGCCACTGCTGTCTATATTATGAGGTGTGTTGTAAAAGTTCATCGATTAGCATTACAGATACAAGAAAGAACCATTACCATCGATGCAAAGTAGTTGGCATGGTGTCTGGAATTCAATACACAGCGTTTGTTAAGAGGACTTCTCAGCAAACTTTCGAAAGGAAAGCATGAATAATTGTCTGTGTTTGTAAAACTGACAAAGGATACGTGTTTTGGTGACAAATGACGTGCAGAAAATGAAGTGACCTGTTTCTAGGACGGGAAGGAGTTATATGCCAGTCTGCGTGCAACTGAATAATACTGTACTGACAGCGCTTTCAGACTTCAGTGACCTTCTGAACCGGCACACCAGTGATGAGGTCCATGCTGCTTGCGTAGACCTTTGTCAACATACAGTGCAGCTTCGCTTAACCATCCTAATGAATGAGGCGTAGTGGCAATGGAGAACAAATCACTCGCTAGACTTTTAATTTTTTCAATGAGTGCTCATACTTCGACACTGAAAATCAAAATCAGTAAAAGTAAATGAAAACTGAATATTTTAAACTGTGAGGATTCAGATACAGATTCAGGAAACTCTGCTCGGATTGGGGGGGGAGGGGCACTGTACTCATAATTCTTTACCTGGATCTGTGGGCTGGTATGAGGTCCACTCAGCCTATGTGATTAGTATTGAGGAGCTATCTGAGGATGAGATAGCGGCCGCGGTCTAGAAAGCCAAGAATAACGGCCGAGGGGATTCGTCGTGCTGACCACATGACACCTCGTAATTTGCAGGCTTTCGGGCTGAGAAGCGGTCGCTTGGTAGGCCAAGACTCTTCGGGGCTGTAGTGCTATGGGGTTTAAGGGGGGGTAGTGCTCATAATTTTGCCTGTGGTACGATTATGCCCATGATTTTTGGAAACAGATAACTCCTTCTTGCTCACCGATACTTGCTTTACCTAAAAAATCTGTAAATTGCTTAAATAACTACGGTTTTCTGCAATTCCATTTCTATCACTATTCGTCAATTTTTTTACGAACTTATGAGTACTCTGGTACTCTGGTACGATTATGCAACATGGAAGACACAAAATGACAAAAACAACCAAAGGTACAGCAGGTCGTGACCTATCAATTCTTGACTACGTCGCCTTATTCTTCCGATCAGACGTGTAGCATACGGACAGATGAGTGTTACGAATAACAGAGGCAATATCGTACGCCGACGTATTAACACAGTTAAAGTCACCAAGGACTGGGAATCGAACCCGGGACCGGAGCCTCGACACCAACCATACAACCAAACCAAAAAGTCGGATACTAGAAACACGTCATCTAACGATGTGTACATGGAACACATGTATGTCTCGTACATTTCATATTAATATTCAAGTCTACCAATAATAATAATAATAATAATAATAATAATAATAATAATAATTCTACCGCTTTTTCCCACATCTGTGGGGTCGCGTGTGCGAACTGTGTCACACATACTGATCTGCCCCTGTTTTACTGCCGCATGCCCTTCCTGACGCCAACTTTATATGGAGGGATGTAATCACTATTGCGTATTGCTGTGGTGGTTGGCGGTGTAGTGTGTTGTCTGAGTATGAAGAGGAAAGTGTTGGGACAAACACAAACACCCAGTCCCCGTGTCAAAAGAATTAATCAGATGCGATTAAAATCCCCGACCCATCTGGGAATAGAACTCGGGATCCTCTGAACCGAAGGCCTCAACGCTGACCAATGAGTCGGACAATGAGATAATCGCCAGAATTAAATAATGGAAGACCCCTCTATCATGTCAAACGCATGGAGAAAATACCATTGGTACTTAAATATTCCAATAAGTTATTGGTTTTAAGATTTACGGAGATACTGAGTTTGTTACGCAGGAATTCTGTTGTCCGCCTCTGTGGTGTAGTGGTTGGCGTGATTAGCTACCCCCAGGGACCCGTGTTCGATTCCCGGCGCTGCCACGAAATTTGAAAAGTGGTACGAGGGCTGGAATGGGGTCCACTCAGCCACGGGAGGTCAACCGAAGTGGTTTTCCGTGATTTCCCACTTCTCCTCCAGGCAAATGTCGGGATGGTAGGCTACCTAACTTAAGACCATGGCCGCTTCATTTCCTCTTCCTTGCCTATCCCTTCCAATCTTCCCATCCCTCCACAAGGCCCCTGTTCAGAATAGCAGGTGAGGCCGTCTGGGCGAGGTACTGGTCATCATCCCAGTTTCATCACCCCGACCCAAAGTCTCGCGCTCCAGGACACTGCCCTTAAGGCGGTAGAGGTGAGATCCCTCGCTGAGTCCGAGGGGAAAACCGACCCTGGAGAGTAAAAAAGAAAAGAAAGAAGGAATTTCATTACAAGCCGGTAAATCTATTGCTTTGTGCTTTCAAATACCACCGGTCCGATCGTGAGCTAGGATGGAACCCAGCGCTCGATCGTCTGAGCTAATCAGCCCGGCGGCCAGATAGACTAAATTAAATCACGATGGGCTGCAAAATACTAGCTCAGTCAGATGATACCTCAGATGCAACCTAGTTGCAAATATAATGCATCAGAAGATGCTTAATTTCCAAGAATTGAAGAATGTATCTAGATATGGTCTTGCGAAGTCTGAAACCATTCTGAATAATAATAATAATAATAATAATAATAATAAAAATAATAATAATAATAATAATAATAATAATAATAATAATAGAAATTGAAAAATATGAAAAGCGATGGAATTAAAATAGATACGATAGAAAACAGAACACACTTCTGAGAAGTAACACGAAAGGAATGATTTCAGGAGATAAAGTTTTTTTTGCTATTTTGCTTTACGTCGCACCGATACAGTTAGGTCTTACGGCGACGATGGGATAGGAAAGGCCTAGGAGTGGGATGGAAGCGGCCGTGGCCTTAATTAAGGTACAGTCCCAGCATTTGCCTGGTGTGAAAATGGGGAAACCATGGAAAGCCATCTTCAGGGCTGCCAACAGTGGGATTCGAACCCACTACCTCCCCGTTGCAAGCTCACAGCTGCGCGACTCTAACCGCACGGCCAACTCGTCCCGTCAGGAAAGAGAGAGATTAACAACTGGAGGAAAATAGACTCAAGAGGAAAAGGAACAACATTATCAGAAAATGAAGGAAGTTTGGAAACGAAGAAAGTTAAATGCAAAGAAAGTAACCGAAGTTGATTTATCGTACCCTAAAAAGTGTTATTCGATTATTATTATTATTATTATTATTATTATTATTATTATTATTATTATTATTATTCATATTATTATTATTATTATTATTATTATTATTATTAGCATCCCTTGAGACAATTATGATCGCCCTAAGATGAAAATAACACAGTTAATGGTTTGCAAAGATATCGATTAGCACACTGAAAATGACTTGCAATTTTCAAAAATTAGATTCAGATATACTGTAACACACTTCTTTTGACAAAGTGTACTCTATGAATGGTATTGGTTTTGTTACTTTTGTGCATCATAATTCTCGATAGGGCTCTTGGACTGTGTCTGGGACAAGGAACAGGAAGTAAAGAATGCAATTCGGTCATCATTGTAAGTAGCACTCGACAGTGATTTAAATGCGCTACACGCCGACTAACCTCTCTCATCTCTAGGTCCGTCTCAACAATGCCCTTTAGGCAGCGTGGGTCTTGGACGTGGTTAGCGTACCAGAATGACGACCTTAACGACTGAAAAATATCATTTTATTTTCGGACCCTGTTTAATTGCCGGCATATTTCGTGACGTCTTGTTTGAATCCAGCATCATTATTATTCAGTGTAAATACACCAGGATTAAGCAAAGCAGAATTCTAACCAGTGCATATGGAATGTCTCACATATGTGTGATTTAAAAAGGTAATTAGTAATCCCAGGTGAATCAGGATGAGAAGTATAAGGATTCAAATTTATTTTGATCACAATAGATCGATTTCGGTAGAAATATTAATTGATGTCGAATATTTCATTTTGTGTGTGTACGTCACCATTTTCTTTACATGAAACAATATTATACTATAATTTATACAGTAGAACTATACTAAGACATAGCATATGAATGGCGTTGAATATCACGTCGTTACTTTCTCTTAAACTGCAGTAAATATAGCTTACTCATTTATTATTAGACTTTTTTTATCAAAGTATTTACAAGAATCAGTTACATAAATTTAAAATTCACAAGTTGTTTTTTTAAAATTCTTAAATAAAATTGGCATTTATAAAACGAACTTATCAATGTTCTTTCACAGCCATTTAACTATGCGTTGCTGTGCTTTAGTTTCATAATACGGTTGCAGGTGATTAACTTTTTCTACTCAGCCTTTACAAACTTAAATACTTCCTAAAAATAAAAGTAAACAAATGAGCATTTGGAAGTCCATTAATGTTAAATTTCATCTACTCATTTTTGCCTTTGATTTTTAAGATCATTTTATTATCTTTTTACTTTGTCATCAGAGTCAACGGTCTTTGGTTCTGACGGGCTAAAACTTTGATCCCAACTTTAGAATATTACTCACTTAAAAAATAGATTATAATAATCTCTCACGTCCTCATTCCATTGACCTTCAATTAGATATTCAACTTGTAGGCTACGTGGTTTTCTTCGTAATACACAAGGTTAGAAATAAAAATCTCCGGTGCACGTTTGAGGGAGTAAAGACTTGCATCGCAATGTCCTAATGACTATAAACTTCCTATCAACCGCGTCATACAAACGTGAGTTATCTGATCAATGAACATGGGTTTGCCATCCCAAGGCTACGAAAGACAGCTAGCATCCATCAACTCGATTCTGACCATCCTTGTTGCATGAGTCTTATTTCAGCTAGAAATACTTAAACATTTTGGGTTTTGTATAAAAAAGAAGCTTTATTGACAAGTGAATACCAAAGAATTTCGTATTTGGTTATGATTAGGGCAAGGCATTTGATGATTTTGCATCTTTTTTTATGAAGGCCAAAATATAGCTTGAGTATATGTACATGTGTTTCATGAATTCACTGATTAAATAAGGGCAATTTGTTAGGGAATTTTTTTCATTTTTTGCCGTTTACAAGAGATAGGTCATTTTTGGAGCAATTTATGGTCATTTTTGGCATTTTTAATTGTTTTCTGGGAAGTGTTATATTTCGTTATATTTGGATATTTAATTAATATTATTTATGTTTACAATACTTGTCTATTATGTTTATCTTAGACAAATAACTTGATCAAGAAAGAACGTAGACTTGCAACATACCCTGCTGCCACTAGTTTTCAAGGAAAGAGTATTTTCAACTCGATTGCACTTCCAAGAAAACATACTATAAGCAGTACCTGCTTCCCCTATATGTAAGACGCATAACGGACTCGCCCAAGCTGGGCATTGCTCCTTATCTTCAGCTAGATAAGAAGGAAGTCAGTCGTCCGCGTGCTGAGAGTCGAGTGAATTCTTTGTTGACAAGTACTGTAAGATGCCCAAAGTTAAAGGAAGTACAATTGTTAAATTAAAACAATTTGTTACACAATATGGAGAAAATATATTTTCCACTGATGGTAAAATAGTATCTTTCAAAGTGTGTGATGTGCGAGTTTCAGCAGAAAAGAAGTTTACAGTTGAACAACATGTGTCGCGAGAAAAACATAAATGTGGTGTGCAGCGACTTGAAGACAAAAGAAACCGTGCCTTACACCAGACACTACTGGGTGAATCTTCAACATTTTCTCCATTTTGTGAGAAACTGTGTACAGCATTTTTATGCGCCGATATTCCACTGAACAAATTGAACCATCCAAAGCTGCGTACATTCTTAGAAGAGGAGACTGGAAAATCTGTACCAGATCCCAGAACATTAAGAAGAACCTACGTTGGAAGATGCTATGACAAAACGTTACAAGAAATAAGGATAAAGGTAGGAGACGGAAACATATGGGTATGCATAGATGAAACAACAGACAGTATGGGACGATATATAGCCAACGTTATTGTAGGCGTCCTGGAAGCAGGGAATGCTGGAGAACCATTTCTACTACATTGTGGGCAATTGGACAAAGCTAACTGGTCAACAATTAGCAAACTGTTTGACCAGTCTTTGAGGCTATTGTGGCCCGATGGCATTCGGAATGACAATGTGCTGTTTTTAATTACAGATGCAGCACCCTACATGGTAAAGGCTGCAAATTCGTTACAAGCGCTCTTCTCGAAAATGCTGCATGTCATATGCCTAACCCATGCGTTACATGGGACTGCGAAAGAGGTACGACATAATTTTCCTGAAGTTGACAAGTTAATTGGGTGCATAAAGAAAGTGTTTTTAAAAGCCCCATCTAGAGTTCTAGCATTCAAAACAGACGCTCATGAAATTCAATTGCCCTTTCACCTGTTTTGACTAGATGGGGAACGTGGATTGAGGCTTGTTGTTATTACTGCGAGAACTTTGAAGTTGTAAAGAAAGTGGTCGATTCCTTCGACAAAACTGAGGCTGAATCAATAAAAACAGCCCAGGAACTCTTGGCTGACAAAGAAATTGCAGGTAAACTTTCCTACATAAAAACAAATTTCGGATCCCTTCCTAATACAATAAGTGCTCTAGAAAAATCCCAAGTGCCACTAGTGGAGCAGCTGCAAATTGTGTATAAAGCTGTGAATGATCTGAATCGTGTGTGTGGTAAAGTGGGTGAAGTTGTATCCATGAAATTGAATAAGGTGTTGCAAAAGAACAGTGGGTATAAAACTTTGTGTTCTATTGGCAAAGCATTGTCGGGTGAAAATTTTTCTCTTACCGACTGTGAATTGAATTCGGGAGATATTGCTTGTTTTCAGTATGCACCAATTGTTTCAGTTGAGGTAGAGAGAAGCTTTTCCATGTACAAATCGTTACTTGCAGACAATAGGCAATCGTTTTCATTTGAGAACCTACGCAAAGTTTTTATTGTGCATTTCAATTCGAATTTATTGTAAACAGCCACTGAAGTTTGTTTTCTTAAATATTCTTTGTTAATTAAATGACATCTATTTGCTAGGAGAGTATTTGAAGAATATGCCAGTTCTAAAATATTTCTTTTTTTTTTTTTTCACCAGGGGTCAAAGTGGTATTTACTTTGTTAGTAACAAAAATAATTTAAACTTGATGCATTGTTATCCATTAAAATTCTCTCTCAAATCAGCTAATTGTTTCTTAAAGGATTAATAAATAAGTGACTTACGATTAATTTATTGGTCATTTTTTCAAATTTTGTGTCATTTTTTAACCATTTTTAGGTCATAAATGCATTTTTTATTTTGCATTTTCTTGCTATTTTTGGTCATTAAATGCCTTGCCCTAGTTATGATATTTTAAAATGCGCGATATGCCGAAACTACTGTGTATTTCGAAGGTTACATTTGACTACATCTCTCTGTAATGTTCGGTCGAAATTGATGAAAAATCTGTATTACTAAGTTTCGATCATTAACAAACCCTGTACTGAATGGATTTCTTCATGAGATTTAGCTTGCCGAGAGGACTGCTGCCCATCCTGATTTGATGATGATGATGCTTGTTGTTTAAAAGGGCCTAACAGTGAAGGTCATCGGCCCCCATCCTGATATCCTGCAGATTGATGATATCGCCAGGCGTATTGCTTGGCTTACGGGACCGAATCCACTGTCTCTCATATCGCCCAGCCCCTTAGTATCTCACGAGACTGAGTGAAACCCATTCGAGCACTCAGTCCAAGATTGAAATCCTTGAACGAGCAGGGAATTAAAGCCGAGGTATGCAAGTAAGAGACAGACTCACTACACTTAACTCACGGGGCTTCGTTTGAGAATAAGAACATTTAAATTCACTGTATGAATCGGCCAACACGACATTGTCAGTTTAATTTTTTTTCTATTTGCTTTACGTCGCACCGACACAGATAGGTCTTATGGCGACGATGGGACAGGAAAGGCCTAGGAATGGAAAAGAAGCGGCCGAGGCCTTAATTAAGGTACAGCCCCAGCATTTGCCCTTTATCTTCGATATCAGTTACGATTTAATACGGAAACGGCCGAAGGTAATGTTATGATTCACAATACTCAAAATGAAGGAAGGGAGATTTTAGCTCAGGGTGTAAATTATTTGTTTAGTTCTGATTGGAGATGTAGTAAAAAAGAAGGTGTAAAATTAGTTGTCACATGTTCTGTGCATCTATCTTAATATGAACCTATTTAAAAGATGTCAAATGTATTGAAAATGTGCATTTTGATCTTATGCTATTTCTCGCAAGCTAACTTGGAAAATTTTAAAAATAAATGTCTCAGAGGCATAGTTAAAAATTGTACAAGGCAAAGAACTAAAGAAAATTAACGGAAACTTTAAATCGTATATATATATATATATATATATATATATACTCTACGTACGTTCAAAGATCTTTCAATATATCACAAAAAATTTAAAGTATTATACTTACAATTTTAAGTTTTAGTTATTTTTCTACAAGTCTTGTACATTTTAAACTATAACTACGAAGCATTAATTTTACAATCTTTCGGTCCTTAGAAGACTGTCCAGGGTAGCAGTTTTCGGTTCAGAAGTGTCTGAGTTCGATTCCTGGTCGGGATGGGGATTTTAACCGCATCTAGTTAATTCCTTTGGTTCGGGAACCGCGTGTTCGTGCTCGTATTAATACACATCTCTTCATATATAGGATACACCACATTACCAACCAACACAGAAACACGCAATAATGAATACGTCCCTCCACATAGTAGGCATCGGGAAGGGCATCCGACAGTAAAACGGGACCCAAACTATATGTAGTGTAGACTCCAGGTAATTGTGAAAAGGATACGATGGGGAGGAAAAGGAAAACGATTTATTTTTATACTACCCAGGTTATAAACATACTATGTTTAAAAAAAAAAAATGTCAAGAGAACGAAGACGAAAGTATGTGTCCTGAGCATCCTATTGACTGGAAGAATACTGAAGGAGATACCCTATACGAACAGAGAGAGCTGGCGTCCACGAGCCACAGTTATAGATTTAACCGTTATCTTTATTGTTATTTGACTGACCAGGACTGCTTCAAGGGAGTTGCGATTGTCTTATTGGATAACTTAAATAACAGTACTGGCCTGGATATATATATATTCCTTCGCACTTCTAGGTCTTCCCTATCTTGTCGTCGCCATAAGACCTATCTGTGTCGGTGCGACGTAAAGCGAAAATATTGTAATATATATATTACGAGTTGCTTTACGTCGCACCGACAGCGATAGGTCTTATGGCGACCATGGAACAGGAAAGGGCTAGGAGTGGAAGGGAAGCGGCCGTGGCTTTAATTAAGGTACATCCCCAGCATTTGCCTCAAGTGAAAATGGGAAACCACGGAAAACCATCTTCAGGGCTGCGGACAGTGGCGTTTGAACCCACTATCTCCCGAATACTGGATACTAGCCGCACTTAAGCGACTGCAGCATCGAGCTCGGTGGATATTTTTATCGAAACCAGTATGCCCGTCTATCTCCGAAAATGATTACGTTGTTTTTGATTTTCTGATAGAACGTACCAAAGCCAGCGTAATTTCTGTATCCAAATTATCTTAACCTGACACAAACCATAAGTGACGGGTAGACAGCTAACAACAGTTTTATAAGAGGGAAAACTGTTGAACATCCATGTATAAATATTGGGCGTGCGGTTACGCGCGCGCAACTGTGATGAGCTTGCATCCGGGAGACAGTGGATTCGAACCTCACAGTCGGCAGTCGGTTTTCCGTGATTTCCCATTTTCACACCAGGTAAATACTGGGCCTGTAACTTAAGGCCACGGCCGATTCCTTCGCACTTCTAGGTCTTCCCTATCTTGTCATCGCCATAAGACCTATCTGTGTCGGTGCGACGTAAAGCGAAAATATTGTAATAAAATACTGCACTTATGACCTGTGAGAGAAAGAAGTATTGTTGGTGAAAGGGCGGTTCAGAGCCACTTCGCGAAATATCCATGTAGTGATCACTATAATCTGAAACTACAATAGCACTAACAGCCGGGCATTATTCACTACTAGCTGTACTGCCCGGGCACTTCTGTAAATGTTTACTTGTGGGATTTTTATTACCTGTTAAGTATGTCTGAAGTCACTTTTGTAAATAATAAAATAAGTGATAACTCTATGTATTAACGCGTCGCGCTATAAATATGATCTACACGACTCTGTCGCTGGGACTGTCACCAATCAGCCTGGCAATCCGAAAAACTGTGGATTCACCACTACCGTAATCTCAGTCAGTTGTGACATTTTTAGAGGCACGAATTTTTCGCATCAACGATAACCGTGACAAAAAATATATTTTTTGTTGCTATTTGCTTTACGTCGCACCGACACAGATAAGTCTTACGGTGACGATAGGAAAAAATATGTTTTGAAGCGATTTTGAAATATCCTAACGAATCATATGATTTTGGTTAAGAAGAGTGATTTTGCTCACGCGAATTACAGCGAATTAAAGAGACAACGCCAGTTTAAAGCGAAATTTACTTATTTTGCGATAAGTGCGAAAATGCAGCAAAATTCGTGGAAAATAACGATCTTGAAATTGTATTCCAATATTGCGTGTGTAAAGGAAAACAGAAGACAGAATAAGGATTTCTCATTTCGACCTATGTATCTCTTCGTACTAATAATCTTTAAAATCTCTTTAATGGTATGACCATCAATAGAGTGAAAGCTACTGTGAAAGGAAAATTTATTATGTAGTCTTGATTAGGGTTATATTATACTTCTAATCAATATTACATAACGAATAGTAAATGATTATCACTATTGCTTTTCTTTATTTATCTACCTTTCACATAAATAATTCACAAATCTCAAGAATTACACTTTTTATGAATAACTTTAGGAAAGGGTTAAAGCGAAATTAAAGCGATGTGGTTCGCCCTATTTCGCGAAATAACGCGAAAAATTGTTTCCTTTCCGCGAAATCGATCATAAATTAATGCGAATAAATCATGCCTCTAGACATTTTATTTTTCAACCCCTTTCCACCACTTCATCCAGGCCGCATTTACTCGTCTGGAATAAAGTCACACTCAGCGTTGACCAAAGTACCAAGATACTTGAACAGTTCTACTTTGAGAACTTGGCCATCTCTCTGAATAGTTCCATTCGTCTGCGGACCGCATTCCATGTACTCAGTTTTCTCTGTATTTAGTCGAAGTCCATGTGCTCTTTCCTTCCACTTCTTAACCTGCTATTGAATCTGTTGACACTCGTCAGCAGCCAGTAGGACATTATCAGCAAACACGAGTGACAATGGGATATCTTACTGCACCCTGCATATTAATCTAGTAATTGTGCCATGCAATTTCTACTGTTGCATCTTTTTCGGTAGGATTCTTGGAATAGGATAACATCTGGTGATTTCAACACTGCCAAGTGTTACTTGGAATATGTCTTCACTTAGATGCCTACGTAATTCGAATATTAAACTTTCCTGGAGAGATAGAATTAAGCCATGACAAAAGAAATGGATTATACAGTACCTTGGTGAATATTATTTTCTTAAAAGCACAAATTTGCTTTATTTCCGTTAGAGCACGCCGATAACTTTATAAACTACCTAATCGTCGTCTTCTTCCTGTCCTATTTACCTGTGGCACGCATATTAATGGTTGTGGTAATAAAGTTAACCATACTTAGAAACTGATCCCATGGTCAATTGTTGTATTAGAGCACTCGAGGCCTAGGGAGTCCTTCATTTTCATGCCCTTCGTGGCTCTTGTCTTTCTTCGGCCGATACCTTCATTTTTCGAAGTGTCGGATCCCTTCCATTTTATTCTCTCATATTAGTGTTATGTAGAGGATGATTGCCTAGTTGTACTTCTTCTTAAAACAACAATCACCATCACCACTACCTAGAAACTTAAAGTCCTCGGTCCGGCCGGAAATCGACCTCAGGGCCCTCTGAACCGAAGCCTAGTACGCTAACCATTCTGCCAAGTAGCCAAACACAAACTAAGCAATATCTCCTTCATATTTTAGATTTTATGGTATCAACAGATTTGTAATATAATGGAGCCAAACTGGGTCCATCCTTTTGGAAAAGAAAGTAAAACAGACATTTCACATTTAAATTTAGAAAGAATATGACTTTGACACCTCACCTCCATTTCTCTACTGTATATTCAAATGCTTCAATCCCAAATATTTTCTCCCGATAACTTACTAATAAACTAACTTAAGCTGTAAACGTTATTACTGATTAACTGTTCATTGACGGCTGAAACAACTCGAAATTTTTCATGCCCCCGTGTTTCAGATTCCACGTAAAACTGGAGATCGCATCCCTATGATAATGATACCAACAGACACGTAAAACTTGCCTGATTAAAATTGTTTAATACGACAGATTAATAACTCTTCAGACAAATGTTAAACCTCCCTGTGCTGACAAGAAGACAACATGCAATGAATAAAAGAGGATGTAGAATAACATTTAGAACAGTTTATTATAATAACTTAGTGCCTTATCCAAACCTGGACGTTGGTGACAGTCATTGTTCCCAGCTAGGCCAGAGTTATCCCGCGGTAGAGTGACCAGTTCCTTCCCGCTCCACCTCCCGTTCAAGTGTTAAATGAAATGAAATGGCGTATGGCTTTTAGTGCCGGGAGTGTCCTAGGACAAGTTCGGCTCGCCAGATGCAGGTCTTTTGATTTGACACCAGTAGGTGACCTGCGCGTCGTGATGAGAATGAAATGATGATGAAGACAACACATACACCCAGCCCCAGAGCCAGCGAAATTAACCATTGGTGGTTAAAATTCCCGACCCTGCCGGGAATCGAACCCGGGACCCTTGTGACCAAAGGCCAGCACGTTAACCATTTAGCTATGGAGCCGGATATTCAAGTAGTGACCACGCCCGATGTTGTCTTACTTCGGAGATCTCAGAAAATCTGATGTTTCAACATGGCTATACCGTTCGGGATAACAACTTAGTGACTTTGTGAGTGCCGAAATAACAATTTAGTTTATCACTCTTCCAACCGAGTTCGTTATCAAGTATTTGTCAAAGTAGATAGTCCATGTCGATACATAGTAGTTTCTCAATAACTGATATCGAGGAACCTTGTTGCACTGTGCGGCTTTAGAAACAGCATCTTGAGCCCCACTGAGCCAATTCACATTCTCGAGAGTACATATCTGAAGGTAGTTACGTCATCTGTGGAGCAATGTCAAGAGCATGCTAGTTGCTCCGTCACCGCACCTGGCATAAGTCACAGCTCCGGTCAATAAATAATATTACATCACTGAGGATAAATAATAATTAGCAATACTGCTGAACTAAAGGTTATATCATGCATTCCATGCATTTCGAAAGTGGGAAAGAGTACAATATGAAAGTAAATTTGTAATTCAGAAAGACGAACTGGGGCAAATGTTGATTTACAAGAGGAGCTAGGGATTGGAATAATTTACCAAGGGAAAATGTTCGATGTGTTTCCAACTTCTTTGAAATTATTTGAAAAATGTCTAGGTAAATAACTGACAGGCAATATGCCACCTGGGCGACTGCCCTAAATGACTGATTGTCATTCCCAGAATTCAACACAAGTAATGTGTATATTACATTCTTACGTCTGATAATTCAACTCCTTAGATGAATATTTACTTTTCGAATTATTCTACTGTCCGCCTCTGTGGTGTAGTGGTTAGCGTGATTAGCTGCCACCCCCGGAGGCCCGGGTTCGATTCCCGGCTCTGCCACGAAAATTTGAAAAGTGGTACGAGGGCTGGAACGGGGTCCACTCAGCCTCGGGAGGTCAACTGAGTAGAGGTGGGTTCGATTCCCACCTCAGCCATCCTGGAAGTGGTTTTCCGTGGTTTCCCACTTCTCCTCCAGGCGAATGCCGGGATGGTACCTAACTTAAGGCCACGGCCGCTTCCTTCCCTCTTCCTTGCCTATCCCTTCCAATCTTCCCATCCCTCCACAAGGCCCCTGTTCAGCATAGCAGGTGAGGCCGCCTGGGCTAGGTACTGGTCATCCTCCCCAGTTGTATACCCCGACCAAGAGTCTGAAGCTCCAGGACACTGCCTTGGAGGCGGTAGAGGTGGGATCCCTCGCTAAGTCCGAGGAAAAACCGAACCTGGAGGGTATACAGATGATGATGATGATGATGATTATTCTACTACAGTAGTCATATTTTTGTACGTGTTAATACATTTCAGATATATTTTGTAATTTGACCATATTTCCCTGCACAATACTGTCATCATCATCATCATCATCATCTGTATACCCTCCAGGTTCGGTTTTTCCTCGGACTTAGCGAGGGATCCCACCTCTACCGCCTCAAGGGCAGTGTCCTGGAGCTTCAGACTCTTGGTCGGGGGATACAACTGGGGAGTATGACCAGTACCTCGCCCAGGCGGCCTCACCTGCTATGCTGAACAGGGGCCTTGTGGAGGGATGGGAAGATTGGAAGGGACAGGCAAGGAAGAGGGAAGGAAGCGGCCGTGGCCTTAAGTTAGGTACCATCCCGGCATTCGCCTGGAGGAGAAGTGGGAAACGACGGAAAACCACTTCCAGGATGGCTGAAGTGGGAATCGAACCCACCTCTACTCAGTTGACCTCCCGAGGCTGAGTGGACCCCGTTCCAGCCCTCGTACCACTTTTCAAATTTCGTGGCAGAGCCGGGAATCGAACCCGGACCTCCGGGGGTGGCAGCTAATCACGCTAACCACTACACCACAGAGGCGGACCTGCACAATACTGTACTGTACAATATGATAAAAGTAAATGCATACCACTAAAAATCCAGCTGTTGCCATTCTTCCAAAAAATGAACGTATGAATACATTACGTATTTCTCCTATTTTTGTGAGAGTTGCGGTGCTGTAAGGGCACGCTGGTTTTATTGAAAATCCCACCTGAAGCCGTCACGTTTCGAATCTATAACATGTATGGGAATCCGGCAGGTGAGTCACGGCCCTACTAATTATTTCTCCCATAAATTCCGTCATTTTAGAAAATGGGGGCATGATAGCTAAGTGGTATAGACACTGCCTTCACAGTAAGGTGATCGCGGTTTGAATCCTGAGCGATGCATGTGGGATATTGTCATAAGAATTCACCCTCCTGTGGTTCGTATTCCACATAAAGCTAGAGATCATGTGCCTATGATCACGATATCAATCATCACGTAAAACCACAAGCTTGCATGTTTTATTTTGGAGAATGTTTCTTTTTAGTATTTGTACATTTGCATTTGCTTCTATGGCCGATGAGTGGCTCAGACGGTTGAGGCGCTGGCCTTCTGACCCCAACTTGGCAGGTTCGATCCTGGCTCAGTCCGATCGTGTTTGAAGGTGCTCAAATACGTCAGCCTCGTGTTGGTAGACATACTGGCACGTAAACAACTCCTGCGGGGCTAAATTTCGGTACCCCGGCGTCTCCGAAGACCGTCAGAATTAGGTAGTGGGACGTAAAGCCAATAACATTATTATTATTATTATTATTATTATTATTATTATTATTATCAAAGAATAGATGTAGAACCGAAGAAGATGGTGGTTAACAATAATTATACACTGTCCACCGTGTATCCAGTCAAGGGCAGCTTGAGAAAGGCAAACAAGAATTAAGGTCTCCTCATCAGTAAGTATGTATGTATGTTTAGTCCTCACCCCGAAGGCTGGTTGGATTCTCAACAGCTCCGCCATCAGCTGTCATAAATAGCCTAAGCATCACTGAAGAGGCGTACTAGGGAAATGAGGAGTGAGGTAGTTTCCTGTTGCTTTCCTCAACGAGCCAGAAGTTGCTATTACATATCAGTCTGCCAAGCCCACTGAAATGCATGCACCAACTGACCCTATGAGCAACATTTTCATACCATTCATAGCAGGGACTGGCTGCATAAGGAATGGCATTACTAGCATCGCTCATACCTCAATCACTTTCATTTTTTCAAAGCCAAGGATTAGACAGAGACAGATCAATGAAAGTAACAATATTGCTCTAGCCCATACCAGAAGACATAGTGCACCGTAAACACAACGTCCTGCCAGCAAAGGCATCATCAGTAAGTAATAGGCCTATATCAAGTTTCTTTGCTATGATGATATCTTATTTACATATTGTCCGGCTTCATTGCTTAATAGTTTACGTGCTGGCCTTTGGTCACTGGGGTCCCAGGTTCGATTCTCGACAGGGTCAGGAATTTTAACCAAAATTGGTTATTTCCGCTGGCACGGGGGCTGGGTGCATGTGTCGTCTTCATCATCATTTCATCCTCATCACGACGCCTACTAGCGTCAAATCAAAAGACGTGCGTCTGGTGAGCCGAACTTGTCCTCAGACATTCCCGGCACTAAAAGCCATACACCATTTCATTTCATTACATATTATCCTTTATCTAAGAAAATGAATTTCCTTATAACAGGAAAGATGGATTAGGAAAAGAAGAATGTTACGTAAAGAGATCGATGTAAACGTTGCTTTTCGTGCTCTTAGTTTCTTCCCTGTCGGAAAACTTGACCAGACTAGTCAATGCCGAGGGTAGGGTGACCATACCCTGAACTACTGCACGCCGTTGGTATCGACTTTCTCCGACTCCTTCGTTTTCAGTCTTTAACCCCTTAATACCTGGTCTTGTATTTACATATAATTTTCTGTAATATATCAACTACTAAAGTAGCATCTTTCATATAAGACTCGAGTGAGAGTGTCACTTCTTGCTTTCTCTCCTCGGGAGAAACTTGAATAACACTTCAATACCACTGCAGTACAGAGTGATCATACATTTTAAAATCATACCTCTTCACGCCGCCATATTTGTGCCAACAGAAAAACTGAGTATTGATTATACTGTTAGATAATAATCGTAATGATTTCGTGTGGGTTTTGCTATCCTGGTGCAGCCCTTGTAAGGCAGGTCCTCCGATCAGTGTAGACGACATCTGCCGTGCATAGAAAACTGCATGTTTGCATGGTGGTGGTGGTGGTGATGGTGGATAGTGCTATGTGTGGTGGGTGAGTTGGAGACATGTTGGAGACAGCACGAACACCTTGTCCCCGAGTCACGGAAATTAACCGTTTTCAGATTAAAACCCGTCTACCCAGCCGGAGTCGAACTCTGGGCTCCTAGGACGTAAAGCTAAGACACTGCCCACTCAGGCATGGAACCAGACAATTTGTTCGATATTAAAGAGTTTTTAACGTAAATTTCAAGTAACAAGTCTGCACAGTGAAAAATTTTCAAACTTAGTTCAGGATTTATTTTGGGGACGTCCAATGGGAGGTTATGAAATGAGAAGAAAATATCAGTAGAAACTTCTCGTAACAAAGATATTACCTCCCTCAATGGATCAGTGATAGTGTCGGCCTCCAGATACCAAGATCGCGAGTTAAAACCTGAAGGTAGTGGTATTTTGGAAGGAGGAGATCAATTCTTTCATCTCTCCATGTCATTTAATGTGGGAATGGAAAATATTTCCTTAAATTTCCAAATTAGTATTTTTGAACTCCTTTTAAGCCTCACTTGATTCAGAAAGCCCCACAGGGTTCCTTAGGCTTACTATATAAAATCTGGGCTAAAAACTAGGGTTTTTCTGAGTTATTTTATTATGTATGTTAAGCCTCAGCCCGAAGGCTGGTTGTATACTTAACAGTTCCATTATCGGCTGTCATGAACAACCTAGACGTCACTGAAAAGATGTCATAGGAAAATAAGGAGTGAGGGAGTTTCCGCTGATTTCCTCACTGAGTCAGAAGTTGCTATTATTATATATCAGTCTACCAAGCCCACGGAAATGCACACACTCGCCGAACCTATGAGCAACACATTCACCCCATTCATCGCACGGACTTGCTACGTAAGAACTGTCATCACTAGCATAGGTCATAACTCCGTCAACCATCAATATGAGATAGCTCAACGAAACGACTTCTAACCCATACCAGGAGAGATACTGCACGGGACATCCCTCGTCAAGTCAGACAAAAACTGCAAAAAATGAACGTCGACTTTTAAATACGAAAATTTGAAAACAGATGAAAAAAGCAAATTATTATTTACAATTATTTACACAACAGCAACTCCTTTCCTAAGTATACTTTTATTTTGACTGTATATTTTACTTCCGTCTAACGTGTATCATTACATTCTTTAAGTTGCCACCCACACCTGTGTTGCCGACTTAAACATCCAGAGGCTAAATTTAGCCTTTTGGAACTCTTGTTTAGCATCATTTCATAAAGCCCCAAGGGACTATTTGTCATTTTTTCATAAACATTTGAGGTGTGGTTTTAATAATCAACTCTTAATGCATTCATGCATTCGGATAGTAATTTACACTATTTCAATTGTTGCGACGATTGCATTCGCCATTTTTAGTTAGTGTGCTCTTTTTTCTGATGGCAAGAGAATTAACTAAAATCATTCTTGTCACCCCCTAAAACAATGCTAAATGTATACTTACATGATTCCTCATTCAAATCATTTTTCTTTTTCTTTTAACAAGTTGCTTTACGTCCCATCGACACAGATAGGTCTTACGGAGACGATGGGATAGGAGAGAGTTAGGAGTGGGAACGAAGCGGCCATGGCCTTGATTAAGGTACACCGAGCTCGATAGCTGCAGTCGCCACTATCCAGTATTCGGGAGACAGTGGGTTCGAACCCCATTGTCGGCAGCCCTGAAGATGGTTTTCCGTGGTTTTCCATTTTCACGCCAGGCAAAATTAAGACTACGGCCACTTCCTTCCCATTCCTAGACCTTTCCTGTCCCATCGTCGCCATAAGACATATCTGTGCCGGTGCGACGTAAAGCAAATAGCGAAAAATTAAGGTACATCCCCAGCATTCTTGGTTAAGAGTAAATTAATCATTATCTGATCCTATAACAGTCATGAAGAGGTTTCCACAGGGCGATATTATTGGACCATTGTTCTTTTATGTATATAAATGACTAGCTGTAGTACCCGCCACC